>NW_015160923.1:86465-98948 GCF_001447785.1 Gekko japonicus
TGATCTGCCGAAGTTCACAGAATCAGCATCGCTGTCCAATGGCCATCTAGCCTGTTTGAAAAAGCTCCGAAGAAGGAGAGCCCACCACCACCTCCCGAGGAAGCCTGTTCCACTGAGGAACAGCTCTAACTGTCAGAAAGTTCTTCCCAATGTTTAGCTGAAAACTCTTCTGATTTAATTTCAACCCGTTGGTTCTGGTCCGACTTCCGTCCCTCCGTTCTCTGAGCGGAGTTAACCTCTGTCTGGAAGTGAACTCCAAGAGCTGTATGCAGGATTAGCGTGGGGGGGGGGGAGTGCAGGCTATGGAGACCACCGTATGAAAGAACATGGACCTTTCTGTACTTGGGGGTGGGTGCATTGCGGAAATGCAAGGGAACTCTTAGGTGCTTTTATGAAGTCTGAGAGATGCTGTGAGTGTCCACTAGATGGCAGGAGACCACATAGAGTTTTTAACCCAGTGCCTTACAGGGCAACAGTTTTGACCATCTCTTAAATATTTTGAGAAGCCAGTTGTAGGCACATAACTAGGTCTCTTCCCGTTCAGGGGCAGTACATAAGAACAGAAGAGAAGCCAATGTTGGACCAGGCCACTGGCCCATCTAGTCCAATACTCTGTCACACAGTGGTCAAAAATGTCAGGTGCCATCAGGAGGTCCACCAGTGGGGCCAGGACACTAGAAGCCCTCCCACTGTTCCCCCCCCCCCAAGCACCAAGAACACAGAGTGTCCTTGACTCAGAGTCCCTATCTATCCCTTGTGGCTAATAGCCACCAATGGACCTCTGCTCCATAGGTTGATCCAGTTCCCTCTAGAAGCTGTCCATGCTTGTAGCTGCCACCACCTCCTGTGGCAGTGAATTCCATGTGTTAATCACTCTTTGGGTGAAGAAGTACTTCCTTTTATCCATTCTAACCCGACCGCGCAGCAATTTCATGGAGTGCCCACGAGTCCTTGTCTTGTGAGAAAGGGAGAAAAGGACTTCTCTCTCGGCCTGCTCTATCCCATGCACAATCTTATAAACCTCAATCACGTCACCCCTCCGCCGTCCTTTCTCCAGGCTAAAGAGCCCCGAGCGTTTTAACCCGTCTTCATAGGGAAAGTGTCCCAGCTATCGTATTCTTTTGCTACGAACATTTCGCCCGGTGGGGGTGGTGGAAAGACCCATCAAGTCCGAGCTGACGTCTGGCGACCCCGTAGGGTTTTCAAGGCCAGAGACATTCAGAAGGTGGTTTTGCCATTGCCTGCCACCACGTCACAGTCCTGGTATTCCTTGGAGGTCTCCCCTCCGAATGCCAGCCAGGGCCGACCTTGCTTTGCTCTCGAGATCTGGTGAGATTGGGCTCACCTGGGCCACCCAGGTCGGAAGAAATAGATGGAACGGTGCATAAAATCAAAGCCGTTGGGGGAAGACCAATCTGAGCTTTCCAGTGTTCCCTCTAAGCTGAGTTAGCGTGAGCCAGCTCACGGTTTTTTCAGCCTCCAGCTCACACATTTTTGCCTCGGGAAGGGACGGCTCCAGAGCAAACTGATTTATGCAGGAGCCGAATCGCTCGCTCACCACTTTAGTGCCAGCAGCTCACGGAGGAGAAATTTTTGCTCACAAGACTCCCACCGCTTAGAGGGAGCGTTGGTTAAGAGGTGCCAGCTCTCTGGTTTGGGAAACTGGGGAGGGGGTCGGAGCGCAGTGTTCCCTCTAAGCTGAGTCAGTGTGAGCTAAAAGGTAAAGGTAAAGGTTCCCTTGCTCGAAAGCAAGGCGAGTCCGACTCTAGGGTTGCGGTGCTCATCTCCGTTTCAAAGCCGAAGAGCCAGCGCTGTCCGAAGACGTTTCTGTGGTCATGTGGCCGGCATGACTAGACACCAAGGCGCACGGAACGCTGTGACCTTCCCACCGAAGTGGTCCCTATTTATCCACTTGCAGTTCCTTGCTTTCGAACTGCTAGGTTGGCAGGAGCTGGAACTAGAGACGGGAGCTCACACCGTCATGCGGCACACCCGGGTCTCGAACTGCTGAACTACCGACCTTCCACAGCCTGCAGTTCAGCATCTTAACCACTTGAGCCACCGCAGCTCCTCAGTGTGATCTAGCTCACAGTTTTTTTAGCCTCCGGCTCACCCTTTTTTTCCTTTGCCCAGTAGGGATGGTTCCAGAGCAAGCTGATTGATGCAGCAGCCCAATCGCTCGCTCCCAACTTTCATGCCAGTCGCTCACCAAGGAGAATCTTTGCTCACAAGACTCCACAGCTTAGAGGGAGCGTTGCCACTGACACTCAATTGTTTCTGTGCAGCCTCCCCGGGGAAACCTGTCCAAGGCTGCTTACAAAATAAAATATAATAAGAGCATCAAACAGCCAAAAAAGGGTCCTGTAAAGCCCAGCTGGAGCATAGCCCATTGAGCAGCTTACAACGAGAAGCATTTTTCAGGCTATAAACGACAATGTTCCCTCTAAGCTGTAGAGTCCTGTGAGCAAAAATTCTACTTTGTGAGCTACCGGCTTTAAAGTTGTGAGCAGGTGATTTGGCTGCTGCATAAATTAGTGTGTTCTGGAGCCATCCCTTCCTGAGCTGAGACAAAAAATGTGTGAGCCGGAGGCTAAAAAACTGTGAGCTGGCCATTTAATTCAAAAGCTGGGTTAACAGAAAGGTTTATGGATGCCCCAGTAACTTCATAAGCGCAAGAACTGGTGTCGCGCCAGGTTTCACTGACTTGGGTGTACGCCTTTCAGCCCGTGTTCTTAGCTTAGGCGGGCTTTTAAGATTGAACAAATGTACAGCTTTCCTGGTTCTGAAGCATAGGAGGTTATTTTTAGCTGCACAGTTATTGCTGCCCGTTTTGGGTTATGATCAGGGAGAACCGGGTTTGATTCCCCACTCCACCGCATGCAGCTGCTGGTGCGACCTTGGGTCAGTCACAAGTTCTCTCAGAGCTGTTCTCTCACTAGCAGTCCTCAAGAGAGCTCTCTCAGCCCCACCTACGTCACAGGGTGTCTCTTGTGGGGAGGGGAAGGGAAAGGAGATTGTAAGCTGCTCTGAGACCCTTTTGGGTACTGAAGGGCGGGGTATATATCCAATCTCTTCTCTTCTAGAAAAAACATGGAAGCTGATACCCAGAATTAAACTTTGTTGGTCTTAAAGGTGCCACTGGACCCAAACTTTGTTGTGCCGCTTCGAACTGACACAGCTACACACCAGAATCTATCTTAAAACGTTCGTGTCTGCTATCAGGGAACATGCACTCAGATAGTTTTGCCCAGGGGTCATTTCCTGCAGGAGTGCACAGGAGCAGAGCTCCGGCACTAAAGAGTCCAGGGGGTGGGCACATGCAACAAGCCCAGCTCCCTGGTCCAAAACAGTCCAGTGGCACCTTTAAGACCAAGTTTTATTCAGGTACAAGCTCTCCCTCCTCTGCAAGGGCAGATTTGCACATCCCCCCAACCCCCATAGCTAGGAATCCAAAACAGTCCAGTGGAGCCTGAGCGGTGGGTGTTGCCTTCTGACACACTTCCGGTGATGCCAGGGGGTGTGTCATATGCAAATGAGTTGTGCTGATGAGATCCTGCACCTCTCTTTCTACGAAATGACCCCTGGTTTTGCCCAAATGATAAATAACTCTCCTCCCTCCCAGCGGTGCCGAATTTCCCGTATGAAGAAGAGTCGCGGCCGCGCGGTTCGTCCTCCAAAGCAGCCGTCCCCCCGCCGATGTACGATGAGCCCGAGAGACCGCGGTCACCGACAGGCCCCAGCAACTCCTTCCTCGCCAACATGGGGTGAGTGCTCGCGGGAGGCCGGCCTTTGGTGGGAAATGCCCGTAGGCGGCTCGAAGGCAGGAACCGGTCGCGGGGGGCCTCCTTTGCGTGGGCAGAATGTTAACCCTAACTTGGAGGCATGTTTCGCAGAAGTGGGGTCACGTCAAGTGACAGGCGATGGCTTTGGCTTCCTCGCTCACGGGTCCTGAGGGGCTGTCGATGCCGAGCGGACGGATGAGAGATCGATCCCAGATTTCCAATTCCTTATTTATTTTTAATTAATTAATTAATTAATTAATTAATTTGTATCCCGCCCCTCCCCACCATGGCAGGCTCAGGGCAGCTTACAGAATATATATAGCCAGGGGTCATTTCGTAGAAAAAGAGGTGCAGGAGCTCATTAGCATAACTCATTAGCATAGCTCGTTTGCATGTGCCACACCCCCTGCCATCACCGGAAGTGCGTCAGAAGGCAACACCCACCGCTCAGGCCCCACTGGACTCTCTTGGATTGCTAGCTATGTGGGGGGGGATGCGCAGATCTGTCCTCGCAGAGGAGGGAGAGCTTGTACCTGAATAAAACTTGGTCTTAAAGGTGCCACTGGGGGGGGAACGTGCAGATCTGCCCTCGCAGAGGAGGGAGAGCTTGTACCTGAATAGAACTTGGTCTTAAAGGTGCCACTGGACTGTTTTGGATTGCTAGTTATGGGGGGGGGGGAGGAACGCGCAGATCTGCCCTCACAGAGGAGGGAGAGCTTGTACCTGAAGGCGGGTCAGGGGGAGGGTCTCTGCGACTTACCTGGCCTCTTCTTGCTCCTCGTGGCCCGACTGAGGACTGCTGGGAGCAGGGGGCGGGGCTTGTTGCAGGTGCCCGGTGATGACAGAGGGTGTGGCCTATGCAAATTATGCACGGGGCGGGAAGAGCTGACCAAGAGAACGCAAGGGCCATCCCATGAAGCTGATGGGCGGGAGATTCAGGACGGACAAAAGGAAATTCTTCTTTATACAGCGAGTGCTTAAAATGTGGAATTCGCTGTCAGAGGGTGTCGTGATGGCCACGGGAATAAGCAGCTTTAAGAGAGGATTAGATAGATTCGTGGAGGATCAGTCTATCGATGGCTACCAGCCATGGTGGCCGAGGGGAGCCCCCACCTTCAGAGGCACTAAGCCTCTGAGCCCCAGAGCCAGGCGGCAACCTCAGGGGAAGGCCTCGTTTGCTATGCCCTGTTGCTGGCCACTGTGTGAGACAGGATGCTAGACTAGGTGGACCCCTGGTCTGATCCAGCAGGGCACTTCTGATGTTCTTATGTCCTCTTAGCCTCCTGAAACATCTGTGCTTCAAGACATCCCATTTCGGACAGTCGCCAGATTGTACACCTCTCTTTCTCTACCTGCAGAGGCACCGTGGCGCACAAGATAATGCAGAAGTACGGCTTCCGGGAGGGCCAGGGACTCGGGAAGCATGAACAGGGCCTGAGCACGGCTCTCTCTGTAGAGAAGACCAGCAAGAGGGGCGGCAAAATCATCATCGGCGATGCTGCTGATAAAGGTAACTCAAGGCAGGGCCGTGGCTCAGTGGTAGAGCCTCTGCTTGGCATGCAGAAGGTCCCAGGTTCAATCCCCGGCATCTCCAGTTTAAAAGGACCAGGCAGTAGGTGAAGGGAAAGACCTCTGCCTGAGACCTTGGAGAGCCATGAAGTGGGGCTGTAGCTCAGTGGCAGAGCCTCTGCTTGGCAGGCAGGAGGACCTGAGACCCTGGAGAGCCACTAAGTGGGGATGTGGCTCAGTGGCAGAGCCTCTGCTTGGCAGGCAGGAGGACCTGAGACCCTGGAGAGCCACTAAGTGGGGATGTGGCTCAGTGGCAGAGCCTCTGCTTGGCAGGCAGGAGGACCTGAGACCCTGGAGAGCCACTAAGTGGGGATGTGGCTCAGTGGCAGAGCCTCTGCTTGGCATGCTGAAGGTCCCAGGTTCAGTCCTCGGCATCTCCAGTTAAAAGGACCAGGCAGGAGGAGAAGTGAAAGACCTCCGCCTGAGACCCTGGAGAGCCACGAAGTGGGGCTGTGGCTCAGTGGCAGAGCATCTGCTTGGCAGGCAGAAGGTCCCAGGTCCAGTCCTCGGCATCTCCAGTTAAAAGGACCAGGCAGGAGGAGATGTGAAAGACCTCGGCCTGAGACCCTGGAGAGCCATGAAGTGGGGCTATGACACTGTCCAACCATCTCATTGTCCGCGTATTGGAAGCGCCAATAACAACACAATCTGGGTTGGCTAGGTGCTGAACTATTTACAGTGGTTTATTTACAGCAACTATATACATACAGTCCTTTACATAAGAACATAAAAACATAAGAGATGCCAATGTTGGATCAGGCCCATCCAGTCCAACACTCTGTATCACACAGTGGCCAGAAATACCAGGTGCCATCAGGAGGTCCACCAGTGGGGCCAGGACATTAGAAGCCATCCCACTGTTGACCCCCCCCCCCCCAGTTTCCCAATCACCAGGCAAACCGACAGAGTGCTTCGCATATGATTCCATCCAACAGAGTGAAAAATACCATACAGACTGTACTCCATATATACATCAGAGCACCAATCAGAATTGTAGTGCTGACTCATGGTGACAGTAGTCAGGATGATGCAACCCAAGACCTGGTGACATGTCACATGACGCACTGTCACCTCAGATCAAGATGATCTAGTAGACTACCTTGTACCCAGGCTGTCATCTTGTCTGCTATACTTTACAGTATGCTGTCACTCATCCTTTGCCGTCCCCGTCTTCTTTGACCTTCAGTCTTTCCCAGCATCAGACATACATACAGCATCCAATGTTTTCGTTAACGGGAGTCAGTCAGTACAGACTTAGGTGATGAAAACGATCCCAGGGCGGCTCCAAGTTACGTCAAGATGTGGAATGTGGCCAAAAACGCATGGCGGAAGAGCCCCGTCTTGCAGGCCCTGCGGAACGGAAGTCCGTCCCGCAGGGCCTGGGTGTCCTCAGGGAGCTCATTCCATCAGTGTGCAGCTGCCACGAAGACGTTCCTAGCCCTGGTGGTGGCCAGTCTGGCCTCTTTAAGGCCAGGGAGCACTAGGAGGTTTTGTGTCCCTGAACGCAGTGCTCTCTGGGAAACACGTGGGGAAAGTCGGTCAGGTATGCTGGCCCTTGACCATAAAGGGTCATTTATACCCCGCCTTTCTCCCCCATGGAGACCCAAAGCCGCTTACGTCCTTCCCCTCTCCATTTTATCCTCACAGCAACCCTCTCAGGTAGGTTAGGCAGCAATGTTCCCTCTAAGCTGTGGAGTCCTGTGAGCAGAAATCCTACTTTGTGAACGACTGGCCTTAAAGTTGTGAGCGAGCCATTTGGCCGCTGCATAAATTAGTTTGCTCTGGAGCCCTCCTTCCTGTGCGGAGACAAAAAATGTGTGAGCTGGAGGCTGAAAAACTGTGAGCCAGCTCGCACTAACTCAGCTTAGAGGGAACACTGGTCTTGGCATTGTAGGACCTGACGCTTAGCCAGCAGCTGTGACCGGCATCCTCAGAGGTATCACACGGAAAGATGGAGTACTCTCTGTGCCAAAGCCAGCCAGCACGCTCCCATGGCAGAGTGGGGATTCGAACCTGGGTCTCCCCGGTCCTAGTCCAGCAATCTTACCCACTACCCCCTCGGTCTTCCTCTGTCTCCGTAACACGGTTCAAGGCGCCTTTCCTGTTCAAGGCTGTTCTCTCTCTGCCACCAAGTCTAGCTGACCTCTGGCGACCCCTAGTGGCGCGTGGAGGCAAAGAGACGTTCAGAGGTGGCTCGCCGTGGCCCGGCTCCACGTCACAACCCTGGTATTCCTCGGAGGTCGCCTGTAATGTTCTCGGGCGACGTGGCTCATCCGTAGTACAACAACACCCAGTCGTCGTTACGGAACAGCTTTATTTGGTAGAAAGAGACCGAGGGCAAAGAACAGCATCACACCATCTGAGAGTCAGCCGACCCTCCCAATTGTATCAGGTTAAATACATTCCACTATAATGGAAAACCACCTACTTTTTTTAAAAAAAACATTTTATTAGGATATAACAAAATCAAACATAAATCAAACATTATATAGTTATACATCCTACCCTCCTCCCTCCCCCCCCCCACTCCGCTTCCCACAGTGCTACACTCCAGTCTGCAAAGAAGTCTTCTGCTTCCATATTATTAAGTTTCTTTGTCATTTTGTCCATTTCAACCATGAAAAGTAGTTTCTTAATCCAGTCTCCAACTTCAGGAACCTTATCTTGTTTCCAACATTGCGCATAAGTCATTCTGGCAGCTGTGATCATATACCACATCAATGTCCTTTTTGCCATATTGTCTTCTTCCATTTTAAGCCCCAAAAGTAAAATTTCTGGTTCTTTCTTAAATTTACATTTCACAATTTTTTCCATTTCTGCATGAATCTCAACCCAAAACTGTTTTGCTTTTTCGCAAGTCCACCACATGTGATAAAATGAGCCCTCTATCTTTTTACATTTCCAACATTTGTTTGACATATTACTACTCATATTTGCATTTTTTTTTGGTGTCATATACCATCTATACATCATCTTATAACAATTTTCTTTTAAGTTATTACACGTTGATATTTTTAACGTTGATATTTTCAAACCACCTACTTAAAGGTACAAACACATCACATCGCCCTTCCAAATACTAGCCAGGGCCGGCCGTGCTTAGCTTCTGAGATCTGACAAGGCCGGGCCTGCCTGGGCCTTCTAAAGGCCGTTCTTAAAGACCACGGCAACTGGAGAATTCAGGTTGCTCTTCTTTTTTTGTTCTTTTCTGCCCATTCCATTTCACCATTTTCCTTTTTTTTAAATATAATTTTTATTTTGAACTTTTTTGAGGGAATACAGAATAAAGAAAAGGGGGTACGGGGAAAGCAGAAAAGGCAAAATTGCCCAAACCTTATATAAAGGGCATGTTTTGCAAATACAAAGGACGATCCTTGATTCAAATACTTGAATTTTTCGGAAAGCTCTATAACACATTGTGACTTTAAAAACCATGATACCAGTCTATTCAACAATCTACCATTTTCTCATAATGTATTAATATTTTTGTCCTATCTAACCGTGAATAGCCTCATAAAAATTTCACCATTTTAGAAGTGTCTGTTCACTTCAGAACCTGTCTCAGGAATGTTTTTTACGTCACTGTAAAGCTGGGAAAGATTGAAGGTCAAAGAAGACGGGGCCGGCAAAGGATGAGATGGTTAGACAGTGTCATAGATGCAACAAACGTGAAGTTGAGCAAACTTCAGAGGACGGCGGAAGACAGGAGGGCCTGGCGGGATCTGGTCCATGGGGTCGCGAAGAGTCGGACTCGACTGTGCGACTGAACAACAACAAAAAAGCCCATTGTGGGGCCGCGGTGGCTCAGAGGTTAAGATGCTGAGCTGCAGACCGGAAGGTCTGTAGTTTGGCAGTTCAAGTTTGATGATTGGCACTGATATTTCTTCTATGAGAGCTGCGGTGGCTCAAGTGATTAAGACGCTGAACTGCAGGCTGTGGAAGGTCAGTAGTTCAGCAGTTCAAGACCCGGGTGCCGCAAGACGGGGTGAGCTCCCGTCTCTAGTTCCAGCTCCTGCCAACCTAGCAGTTCGAAAGCAAGAAATTGCAAGTCGATAAATAGGTACCACTTCGGTGGGAAGGTAACAGCGTTCCGTGCGCCTTGGTGTTTAGTCATGCCGGCCACATGACCATGGAAACGTCTTCGGACAGCGCTGGCTCTTCGGCTTTGAAACGGGGATGAGCACCGCAACCCTAGAGTCGGATTCGACTGGCTTTCGAGCAAGGAAAACCTTTACCTTTAAAGCCCATTGCTGCATTGTGGCCCGGCTTGCTTAGGCTTCGGAGCACGTATCTTTGCGTCTGTAATGCCCAAGCGCAGTCGCTTTCCCCCTTCCCGCCTCTAATTTTTACAGAAAGGTAGATCTTTAGAATACAGGAACCTGGATCCGATATCAATGCTTTGCTTTTGTGGAATGCGCCCGGTCCAGTGTATGTCGGGGTAAGCTAGCTTAATGTCACTGGAATGAAATAACGATTTAGGATTTAACTTGGAACCATTCACTGTTTCTCCTGAACAGCAGACGCGTCCAAGAAATCGGATTCGAACCCTTTAACAGAGATACTGAAGTGCCCCACCAAAGTGGTCTTGTTAAGGGTAAGTCACTTCATGAGTTTTTAAGCTTCCTGCTGGTGTGATACTTGTTTAGTTAATTCTTAAGTGCCCTGCCTTTCTCCCCAGTGGGGACCCAAGGCAGTTTAGAGGGTTCTCCTCTCCATTTTCGCCTCACAACAGCTCTGTGAGGTAGGTTAGGCTTAAGGGTGTGCTTGGCCCACAGTCATTCAGGGAGCTTCCATGGTGCTAGTGGAGATTCGAACCCAGGTCTCCCAGAAACTAGACTGACACCCTTAACCACTACGAACAAAAAGAAAGGCGGGGGGAAGAAAAAAAGAAGAATAGAAAAAAAGGGGGGAGGTAAGGGAAAAAAGAAAACTCAACCCAAAAAGCTGCTATGAATCCACAAGGGTTAAGCTGACACTACATATAATAAACATACAAAATTTATTTAGGTGTACACATTTTAAAAAACTTAAGACTCATTTAAAATATTCACAGTCAGACCTAAAAAACTTCTCAACATTCATACATAGATGGGTTAGTGCTGTGCACCTGAACCAAACGCGTTTCGGCCCCAAAGGGCCTTCCTCAGTGGTCACAATCCAAAATACAAAGTTGACATACAGTCCAAAAAATATTTACATAAGATGTTAAATATATATGCAGTATAAGGCCAGGATGGAGTGACATACAGTCAACTCACGCAAGTTTATGCTACCAGATTTGGAATTATTAGTGGACTTTAATTGGCCATACCTGAGGCCTATCCTATAGAACAGCAATATACATATAAATATATAAGGACATAACATCTGGCCTTATACTGCATATATATTTAACGTCTTATGTAAATATTTTTTGGACTGTATGTCAACTTTGTATTTTGGATCGTGACCACTGAGGGAAGGCCCTTTGGGGCCGAAACGCGTTTGGTTCAGTTGCACAGCACTCACCCATCTATGTATGAATGTTGAGAAGTTTTTTAGGTCTGACTGTGAATATTTTAAGTGAGTCATTAAGTTTTTTAAAATGTGTACACCTAAATAAACTTTGTATGTTTATTATATGTAGTGTCAGCTTAACCCTTGTGGACCCTTAACCACTTCATCACTCCTGCCTGTCGTGGTGCTTAATGGTTCACATATCCCCCCAGGTCCTAGTCTGTAGACTCCGGAAGGAAGAGCTCGTGCATTTTGTTGGATTCCTCCTTATCTGGGGGCCCAGTGGTAGAACATAAGAAGAAAATTCCAGAAAGCGGGCAGGAAGAGGCGTGTCTAGGGTGCATCGCAGAATGAGAGGGGTGTGTGGCCATACCGGGCAGATGCAGGGCTTTTTTTTTTCGTAGAAAAAGCCCAGCAGGAACTCATTAGCATAATAGGTCACACCCAACAGCAGAAACTCATTAGCCTATACCCCTGACAGCACAGCTCATTGGCATATTAGGCCACACCCCCATGTTACCAGAAGTGTGCTCATCCAGCCACACCCACCTTTTGCTTCTTATTCTGTTTACCTTGTTTGTTAAAACCCAGGGCCTTTTTTTGTAGCAGGAGCTCCTTTGCATGTTAGGCCACACACCCCTAGTGTAGCCAGTCCTAATGAGTTCCTGCTGTTGGGTGTGGCCTATTATGCTAAGGAGTTCCTGCTGGGCGTGGCCAACTTGGGAGCCAGCCGGAACTCCGTTCCTGTACGTTCCTGCCCCAAAATAGCCCTGGGCAGATGTAATGTCTGAGCTCCACCTCTGCGACATCCGCTTTTCTCTTGGTCTGGGCAGCTGCCTGAAGATCACAGAGTCACAGAGTTGGGAGGGGCCATCCAGGCCATCTGGTCCCACCCCCCCTGATCGATGCAGGCTCAGCCTTGATCAGGGGTGGCCAAACTGCGGCTCAGGAGCCACCTATTGTGTGGCTCCCGGCAGGGCGGCTGGGGAAGCGAAGGGGAAACATCCTCCCTCCCTCCCATCCATTTCCTTTCTTTGTTTCTCTGTCTCTCCTTCTGTGTCTCTCTTTCATAAGAACATAAACATAAGAACACAAGAGAAGCCAGTGTTGGATCAGGCCAATGGCCCATCCAGTCCAACACTCTGTCCAACACAGTGGCCAGAAATACCAGGGGCCATCAGGAGGTCCAGCAGTGGGGCCAGGACATTAGAAGCCCTCCCACTGTTGACCCACGCCCCCCCAGCACCAAGAAGACAGAGCATCCCTTGCCCCAGGCTGAGAGTTCCTATCTATACCTTGTGGCTAATAGCCACTGATGGACCTCTGCTCCATATGCTTATCCAATCCCCTCTTGAAGCCGTCCATGCTTGAAGCCGCCACCACCTCCTGTGGCAGTGAATTCCGTGTGTTAATCACTCTTTGGGTGAAGAAGGACTTCCTTTTATCCGTTCTAACCCGACCGCTCAGCAATTTCATGGAGCGCCCATGAGTTCTTGTGTTGTGAGAAAGGGAGAAAAGGACTTCTTTCTCTACCTGCTCTATCCCATGCACAATCTTGTAAACCTCGATCATGTCACCCCTCAGCCGTCGTTGCTCCAAGCTAAAGAGCCCCAAGCGGTTCAACCTTTCTTCGTAG
>NW_015160923.1:98961-126819 GCF_001447785.1 Gekko japonicus
ATCATTCTGGTTGCCCTTTTCTGCACTTTTCCCAATGCTCTAATATCCTTTTTGAGGGGTGGTGACCAGAACTGTACACGGTACTCCAAATGAGGACGTACCATCGATTTTCTTTCCACCTCTTTCCTTCTTTCTTTTCACCCCTCTCTCTCTCTTCCTCTCTCTCTTCGACAAATAAATATCATTGGACAAATAAACATTATCAATATCTGCTTTTATCCCTTTTGTTTTTATTTTTGGGAGTCTCATTTGATGTTAAAAATAATGTGCGTATTTTAAAAATAAAAATGCGTGTAATCTTTGTTCGTGTCTTGCGGCTCTCAAACGTCTTGACGTTTATTCCGTGTGGCTCGTACACTGAGCAGGTTCGGCCACCCCTGTTTGTCCAGCCGCTGCTTCAAGACGGCCAGGAAGGGGGGAGCTTACCACCTCCCCAGGCAGCCGATTCCACTGCTGAACTACTCTTACTATAAAAAATCCCCCCCCCCCCGATATCCAGCCAGTGCCTTTCCGCCCATAATTTGAACCCATTCTTTCGAGTCCTCTCCTCTGCTGCCAAGAGGAGCAGCCTGTCAAAGACAATGAGAGCCAGTTTGGTGTCGTGGCTAAGTGTGCAGACTCTAATCTCGGAGAACCGGCTTTGATTCCCGTCTCCTCCACTTGCAGCTGCTGGTGTGACCTTGGGTCAGTCACAAGTTCTTATAAGAGCTGTTCTTGAAAAAGAGCAGTTTCTCTCAGAGCTCTCTCAGCCCCACCTGCCTCACAGGGTGTCTCTTGTGGGGAGGGGGAGGGAAAGGAGTTTGTAAGCCGCTCTGGGACACCTTTGGGTAGTGAAGGGCAGGGTATAAATCCAATCTCCTCTTCTTCTTTTACCTCACAGGGTGTCTGTTGTGGGGAGGGGAAGGGAAAGGAGTTTGTAAGCCGCTCTGAGACTCCTTTGGGTAGTGAAGGGTGGGGTATAAATCCAATCTCTTCTTCTTCTTCTTTGTTTTCAGTTTCAGAATCCACAGTCAAATTCTCTTCTCTCTCTTGCAGAACATGGTCGGGGCTGGGGAGGTCGACGAGGAACTTGAAGGGGAAACCAAGGAGGAATGTGAAAAATACGGCAAAGTTGGGAAGTGTGTCATCTTTGAGGTAAGGAACACCAGCCGCATCAATGTGTTGCCGAAGGCTTTCACGGCCAGAGTTCATTAGTTGCTGTAGATTTTCCGGGTTGTGTGGCCACGGTCTTGGCATTGTAGGACGTGACGTTTTGCCAGTAGCTGTGACCGGCATCCTCAGAGGTATAAACACAGGAAGGTGGAGTACTCTCTGTGTCTACCATTTTGCTTCTTCTCACCTTGACACAGAGAGTACGCCACCTTTCTGTGCGATGCCTCTGAGGACGCCAGTCACAGCTGCTGGCGAAACGTCAGGTCCTACAATGCCAAGACCGCGGCCAGACAACCCCGGAAAATCTACATCAACCAGCCGCATTGTTTGCCAGCATATATTTTTGTGCCTTATTTATCTATATATCTAATAGCCAAGGCGCCCCCTGCGTGCGGATATCTAAATCCGCACATCGGGGGCACCTGGGGGGCAGAGAGATTTTCCTGCACGTTTGGGGCAATCCCCAGATGTGCCGAAAAATCTGAAATCTATAAAAAATATAGTAAAGTAAAAGCCTCGCCGCTGGGGGGGAGAAGGCTTGGCCGACCGCCGGCTGTGAGCCACTCGGCCCTCACTGCCGCCGCCACTAGGGGAGGGAGGAGGCTTGGCTGGCCGAGCTCAGGCCTCGCCGCCGGTGCCGAGGGAGGAGGGAGAAGGCTTGGTGGGTCCGGTGGCTGGGAGCCGTGTGGGCCTCGCCGTTGGTGCCAGGGGGGCGGGGAAGAAGGGGAGAAGGCTCACCTGCGGCTGCCTCCTCCTCCACGTGGAGTCCCCTCCCTGCGAGTATCGCGGGTCCCCCTTCTTGTTTCTCCTATTTCAAATCCTGTTTTTATTGTGAATTGTAAAATGTAATTAAACTGAGAACAGTTGCTCTGGCTTGCTGATGTTTCCTTATGAAACCACATATAAAGATTCTAGTTTTCTAAATATTGTGGAACCCAGGTCCTTTCCATCTTTCGTGCAAAATGGACTTTAGCAAAAAATGTGCAGTCAAGAATAAAATATTAGGTGTTGAGACCTTCGACTGGATTTTGTTGAGAGTACCAGTTCAGGTTAAATGGTGATAAGCATTCTCTCACTATTTATCATCATTTGAACCTGTACAGTTTTCATGTAGAGTCCTCAACCTTTTTGAGCCTGTGGGCATCTTTGGAATTCTCACACAGGGTGGTGGGTTCAACCACAATATTGCTGTCACAAGAGGCTGAGCCAACTACATTAATAGTAACTGTTCAAGATTTCAGACAAAAGCTGTTCTCCTTCAGTGGAGGGAAGTCATCCAGGAAGTGGTTAGGTCACTCCTCTGCTCACTTGGATAGGGCGAGCCTGTGAGGTAGGTTCGGCCGAGAGAGTGTGATTGGCCCAAAGTCACCCAGCGAGCTCTCATGGCACGAGTGGGGATTTGAACCTCGGCCTCCCAGATACTAGGCCAACACTCTTAACCACCACACTACACTGGTTCCTTACAGGCCCGCAGCCAGGATTTTGTGGCTGGCAGGGCAATTTTTTTTTCCTGGTGGGGCTGCCATTATTTGCCATAATGAAGGGGGGTGGCGGCATGTGCCCCTCTCCCTCCCCTCCCGCAAGAGTTAAAGGGCTCTCCAGCTGATGGGCCCCGTACTCCCCTCCGGTCACTGTTCTCTCAGGAGCAGTTTCTGTCAGAGCTCTCTCAGCCCCACCGACCTCACAGGGTGTCTGTTGTGGGGAGGGGAAAGGAAAGGAGTTTGTAAGCCGCTCTGAGACTCCCGAGTGAAGGGTGGGGTATAAATCCAATCTCCTCCTCCTCCTCCTCCTCCTCCTCCTCCTCTTCTTCTTCCCCCCCTCCAAAACATCCTGTCATTAACAACCTTGCTCAGGTCTCGCAAACCAAAGGCCGTGGCTTCCTTCATGGAGTCTCAATCAATGCTCCCTCTTAGCTGTGGAGTCTTGCGAGCCAAAATGCTGCTTTGTGAGCTCCTGGCATTCAAGTTGTGAGCGAGCGATTGGGCTGCTGCATGGATCAGTTTGCTCTGAAGCCCTCCTTCAGGAGCTAAGGCAAAGATGTGTTAGTCGGAGGGCAAAACACACTGTGAGCTAGCTCACACTCGCTCAGTTTAGAGGGAACGCTGGAGACCAGCAATGCTCCCTTTAAGCTGTGGAGTCTCATGAGCAGAATCCTACTTCGTGAGCTGCTGGCATTCAAGCGGTGAGCGAGCGATTTGGCTGCTGCATCAGTTAGTTTGCTCTGGAACTGTCCCTTCCTGAGCTGAGAATAGTTACAAGAATGGGCACAGTCATAAGACCAATGAAAAAAGAAAAAAGAACTGTGACAATTTAGCGCTTGGTACTATATTTATAAATCATAGTATACAATAACAGAAAATAAGTAATATATATAGTGAATGTAGACGGTGGTCTCCGGAATGGTGTGCCGTTTCGACAATGATCTTCTTCTGAACAAGAATGTGTACATAAACTGTCTTTCAACAATTCATTTCTCTTGGTGACGTATTGAAAATATACTGTTGATTCACTTCATCATAAAGCTATGTTTACAGCTATGTTCTTCAATGGGCTATAATCAACAGTCACGATATATATTACTTATTTTCTGTTATTGTATATTATGATTTATGAATATAGTACCTTCCTGAGCTGAGACAAAAATGTGTGAGCCAGAGGCTAAAAAACGGTGAGCTAGCTCACACCGACTCAGCTTAGAGGGAGCACTGGGAGGGGGGGTGCCTGCCACCACTGTTCCCTTTAAGCTGAGTTAGTGTGAGCCAGCTCACAGCTTTTTAGCCTCCAGCTCACACATTTGTTGTCTTAGCTCAGGAAGGAGGGCTCCAGAGCAAACTAATGGATGCGGCAGCCAAATGGCTCGCTCACAACTTTAATGCACCGCGGTAGCTCACAGAGTAGAATTTTTGCTCACAAGACTCCACAGCTTAGAGGGAGCATTGCCTGCCACCCCCTGCTTCTCCTAAAAAGCATTTAAAGGACCCCTTTAAATGCTTTTTAGGAGAAGCAGGGGGGCTTTTTAGGAGAAGTGGGGGGGGGCTTTAAAGAAGGGGCTGGCCTTTTAAGGAAGGGGGCAGAGCCCCCAATAGCCCCCCACTGTCGTTTTGGGCCAGGTTTCTTAAGGTTGGGAGATACCCAGCATAGGCCTAGATCTCTGGAAACCCCAAAACATGAAGAGAAAGTGTCAGCAAGCTGCCAAATGGTTTATAGGGGTCTGAGGTATATGGTCACCCCTAGGTTCCCCCCCCTCCAGTATGCGCTTGGCCTTTCGTGCGCATTTCCCCTTTAGCCCCCAACTCCACATTCCTTTCTGGGTAGCAAGTCCTGCTTTGCTGTAACTCTATCTACTCAAGGCCGCAGGTGGAGAGCTGAGGAGCTTCGCTGTGTTTTAATTAGGGGAAGCCGTGGGAATGGTTTTCTTGTTTATTTCTAAGGAACTGTTGCATCTCACGGTTTAGGCGCGAGCGGCACCAATGAGCCGCGCGTGGGGGAACCCTGATTATTGGCTGATGTGCTTATGAATTTGCTTTATCCTTCCATGTCCCTTGGATTCAGGTTATTCCTAACACTGCTCTTGTTCAAGTGCTTCATGGCTTCAATAAACGTATAACCTTCTAGTAAGAGTGTGCTTCGTTGTAGTCGTGGGGACCTGACAGAAAGAGAGAACAGAGTAAAAAATCTTATAGAACTGTGTGTCCCCCTTCCTTTTTAAAAAAAAAATGCAAAATTTGTGTTAAACACACCATCATGTACCAAAACATCCCCTTATGAGCATCGAATCAAACTAGATGTGTGCCAGAGCAGTGTTACAGACTCTGGCCAGCAGCTCCGTGGGTTCTCAGAAATCCCAAAGAAGTAATACGAGAGATCTGGGTTTACTTCCAAGGAGGCCTTTAATAAAGCATCAGAGATACAGAAAACGCAGGCTGAGCGTCCCATCGGCTGGGCCCCGAGCGCACACGCACACAGAGCAAAACGTAGCCCGCTCGCGAGACCCCAGGCGTGGCTAAAACTGCACGTCTCACACCCTAAATGCTGGCTACGGGTCAAAGGAGGATTCATTAAGCTGTCCCGGACACCCGGATGAGCCATGCTATCTTCCAGTGGGGGGAAGAAACAACCCAGTCTTTGAAGATAAGCGCCGCCCACAAGCACGAGAGAGAGGAAAGTTCCCTTCAGAGCGGCCAGACGCCATCCTCTCCCGAGACGCAGGGGTGACTAAGCGCCAGCATGTAACAAAGATGGAGTCGCCCAGGCCAAACGAGCAGGAACCCAAGTGGGAAGCTCTGTCCGAAAAAGCATTCCACTTGACCCGTGTTTGTTCACGCACGAACCCTTCCAGCGCTAATAATGCCCTAATTGAGAACTTCCTACAGTGCCCGAAGCGTCTCAGACATCTATAGCACCGGTGATCCTTATCAGTTTCTTGTGAGAGTTGGATGAGTCAGTAGTTTGTCCCCCTGTGTTTGCTTGGCGTGAGTGAGTCAGGGTGGGGGGGGGATTTAGTGTTGGGAAGGACCCTTGGAGATCAGTAGAGGTTGTTGCATCTCAGTAGCTCCTGGCAAACCGATTCACCCAGCCTCCTTGCAAGCATTTCCTGGGGAAGTTTCCTCCGCTTCCTTAAAAATGTGTTCCGGTGTGCGACGGCAATAAAAAAAGGCAAATGAAGTGCTGAGGATTATGAGGAAGGGGATTTGAGAACAAATTGAAAGCAAAAAGAAGGGCAAGAGTGCGTAAGGGTGCGGTGATGGAAAGAGCGTTGGTGGAATAATGGTGGCGGCGGCTCCTACTCGAAAGCCTGGCGGAAGAGCTCCGTTTTACAGGCCCTGCGGAACTGTCCAAGGTCCCGCAGGGCCCGGATCTCTTCTGGGAGCTCATTACACCAGGTAGGAGCCGCCACCGAAAATGCCCTGGCCCTGGTCACAGTGAGTTTGATGTTCCTGGGGCCTGGAATATCCGGGAGATTTTGGGACCCTGACCGTAGTGCTCTTGGGGGAACATGCAGGGAGAGGCGGTCCCTTAGGTAGGCCGGACCCTGGCCATATAGGGAAAGCCCAGCTTCAGATCGAATCTGCTTTGTTTCCGAGCGGCCCTCCGTACCGATGGTGTATGTCTGATTCTAGATTCCAGGCGCTCCCGATGACGAAGCGGTGAGAATATTTCTGGAGTTTGAGAGGGTGGAATCGGCAATCAAAGGTAAGCCGCCGACGATAAAGCGCTCGGTTTCAGAAGTCCCGGGACCAGAAGATATATGTGGTTGTTATTTTCTGGGAAATGTCATTATGGAGACTGTCGCTTCAGTCCTTCTGCCCAGCAGGGAGGGTTGCCTCCGTGCTTAGTTCTCGTGGCCCTTTCTTACACGCCTAGGGATATGCCGGTCGCCACTTTGGGGCCAGGAAGCCATTTTTCTCCAGGCCGGTTTGGCCGGGGATCCTGGAGGCTCTTTGTCATCTTCTGGGCACCAACCAGGGGTCACTGAAGGTGTATATGGGGGGGGGGGGGGGGGTTTGTGTTTTGCTGTGGGTGGACTAGATGACCCTGGAGGTCCCTCTATGATTTTATGACGGGTAGATGCATAACACTTAGAATGTTCATAGAATCCTAGAATGTCAGAGTTGGAAGGGACCTTGCAGGCCATCTAGTCCAACCCCCTGGCACTCTGCAGGAGCATAGCCGAAAGATAGCCCTGCAACATACCCGAAAGATGGTAATCCAGCCTCCGCTTGAAAACGTCCAGCGAAGGAGCGTGTCCACCACCTCCCGAGGCAGACTGTTCCCCTTGTCACCGTGCCGATCTTTGTACTTACGGTTTAAAGTCGTTTCCCTTTCTCTGTGAGCGGATGAATACGCTGGCCATTCAGCCATCTCGTTTTTAAGGCTTCCTCGCTAGGGAAAACCCTACTGGGAAAATCATGAGCCTTAAATTGCCCCGCTTGCTTTTTTTCCTTTTCTGTTCTTTTCTTTTCTGCCATCAAGTCAAACTGACGTCTGGAGACCCCTAGTGGGGCTTGAAGGCAGAGGGGCGTTTAGAGGTGGCTTGCCATTGCCCGCTTCTGCATCACGACCCTGGTATTCCTTGGAGGTTGCCCTTCCAAGTACTAGCCAGGGCCGGCCCTCTCAGCTCCCAAGCTCTGACGAGATAGAGCTCACCCGTGCGCGGGGTCTAATCTGGGAGAACCGGGGTTGATTCCCCCACTCCTCCACTTGCACCTGGCTGGACGACCTTGGGCAAGCCGTAGTTCTGATAAGAGCTGTTCTTGAAAAAGAGCAGTTTCTCTCAGAGCTCTCTCAGCCCCACCTGCCTCACAGGGTGTCTGCTGTGGGAGGGGAAGGTAAAAGGAGTTTGTAAGCTGCTCTGAGACACCTTTGGGTAGTGAAGGGCGGGGTATAAATCCAATCTCTTCTTCTGCTCTTCTTCTCACCTGGGCTATCCGGTCAGGGCTCCAACTTGGGTTTTTTGTTACAGTTCCTGCTTAGCACAATCTAGCAAACTCCAATGCCTTTCTTTCCCTCCTCTTTCTTCTGACGAAGGGAGCCTCAACTCTCGGAAGCTTATACCCCCCCAAGATCCTGTTAGACTCAACGTCCAGTTGCAGCTCAGAGACCAACTCTTTCTCTTTCTTCTGACGAAGGGAACTTTGACTTCTCAAAAGCTTGTACTCTGAAAATCTTGTTGGTTTCTTTAAGGGCACCTGGACTTGAATCTAACTCTGACAAAGGGGGAGCTTTGAGTCTGGAAAGCTTATACCTGGAAAATTTTCAAGAGTCCAGCAGCACTTTAAAGGCTAACAAAATATGTGGTAGGGGATGAGCTTTCGTGAGTCACCGCTCACTTCTTCAGATACAGCTAGAACTGGAGTCCATTTGTCCCATATATTGGAAAGTGGAGTGATTTCAGGTGTTGAATGACAATAGCAGATGAATAACAATAGCAGGTGTGATTGGATTCAGGTGAGATATGCAGAGGGGTAGTAGGCGTGGAGAAATCAGCTTTAGTAATGAGACATGAAACCTAGGTCTTGATTCAGTCAAGGAGGATGCATTGTCTTGAGCTTCATTATCAGTGGCAATTCGGCAGTCCCTCTTTCTAATCTCCCTTTCAAATTCCTTTGTAAGAGAGCTGCTACTTTTAGGTCAGCAGCGGAATGTCCTGGAAGGTTAAAATGTTCCCCCGCTGGTCTTTGGATGTTGTGGAAAATTTTGTTGGTCTTTAACGTGCTGCTGGGCTTGAGTCTAGCTCTTCCTCTTTCTTCTGTTCTCCCCCCCCCCCACACACACACATTTATAAATTGGAAATGGGATTAGAGTCCTTCTGCGTTAAGTGGTAGACTCCTTGTGTGCTCAGAGAAAGCACCGTCCTTAGAACGGAACTACAGCTCCAGCCCGTGGTTCTGTAGCTGATTCGTTAACTTCTGTGTCTAACGGAGGGGTCCATGACGTGGTGCCCCGTGGGCACCCAACTGACACCTTTTCTGGGGCCCGCCAAGTGTTTTCCAGAAAGTGGGCTGGGCTGGGCGGGGCTTTCCCCCAGCAAGGGTTCTGATTGGCCACTGGAGGTGATTGGCTTTGCAGATTAAAAAAAAATGTTACGTTGGCAGCAGCTGCCACCGCAGCGCAAGGATTTTCACTGAAGGTCGGCCGAGGCAACCTTTTTGGGGCAGCCATCTTGCGGCGGCCATTTTTACCCAACACCACCAGCTCAGAGAGGTTAGGGGACCCCCCCTCCCGGTCTAACGGTATGTCTCCCGCCTTCTTTCTAGCCGTGGTTGACCTGAACGGAAGGTACTTCGGGGGCCGAGTGGTGAAGGCCTGTTTCTACAACCTGGACAAATTCAGAGTGCTGGACCTCGCCGAGGAAGTCTGAGCCCCGCCCGCCCCGCCCCGACAAGGACGTATCACTGTTGGAAATCTCCCCCCACCCCCCAGCTGCCGTGCTGAGAACCGAACAGAGCTTCTCTTCTAAAAACTGAAAAGAATTCCCTGAATGGATTCTTCCTACTTGTTGTGACGGACACAATTTATTATTATTATTTTTTGGGTTTTTACTGTACCATAAATATCCTTTAAGGTATGGCCTCTTCTGTGTTCTTGAGGATCCGGCGAGGTTTGCTCGGCCGCTTTGGAACGCCCTCCGTGGCGTGCTGATGAGGGAACCGTTGGTCTCGGCCCCCCCTTTTCTCTCTCCGTTCCTACTGGAAACATCGGTGCAGCAGCAGTGAAAGCTGATGGGGTCTTTTCGGCCCTGTAGCAGTCTGCGGCATTATCACAGTCCCTTTTGGATGGTGGTGGTGGTGGGGAGTACTTTCCATGTTGGGGGTCCCAGGTTCAATCCCAGACATAAGAACATAACTGGAGCCCTGCTGGATCAGACCATCTAGTCCAGCATCCTAAGAACATCCGTCTAGTCCAACATCTTAAGAACATAAGAAGAACCTTGCTGGGTCAGACACACCAGTGGTCCCGTCTAGTCCTGCATTCTGAGAACATAAGAAGAGCTCAAGTGGTTAAGACGCTGAACTGCAGGCTGTGGAAGGTCGGTAGTTCAGCAGTTCGAGACCCGAGTGTGCCGCGTGACAGAGTGAGCTCCCGTCTCTAGTTCCAGCTCCTGCCAGCGTAGCAGTTCGAAAGCAAGAAATTGCAAGTAGATAAATAGGTACCACTTCGGTGGGAAGGTCACAGCGTTCCGTGCGCCTTGGAGTTTAGTCATGCCGGCCACATGACCACGGAAACGTCTTCGGACAGCGCTGGCTCTTCGGCTTGGAAACGGATATGAGCACCGCAACCCTAGAGTCGGATTCGACTGGCTTTCGAGCAAGGGAACCTTTACCTTTACCTTACTGTTTCTTTGAGTCGTTCCATGCTCGGGCTGGTGTCGACTTTTATGGTGCCTAGCCACCGTGTTCTCTGGCAGCCAGGCCTCCTTTTGCCACTAACCAGTCCAAACCTCATTGTCTTTTCTAGTGAGTGCTTCTGCATGACATGGCTGAAAGAAGTCAGTCGCAGTTTTGTGATTTTTCCTTCCAGTGGCATGTCTGGCTTTATGCCAGAATGTCTGGTTTTTATTCCAGGATGGTGAGAGGGTTGGGATCCAAGTCTTACGAGGAAAGGCTGAAAGAGCTGGGACTGTTCAGCCTGGGAAAGAGAAGGCTTAGAGGGGACACGATTGCAGTCTTCAAGTATCTGAAGGGCTGTCATGTAGAAGATGGAGCAGATCTATTCTCTCTTGCTCTGGACTGCAAGACTAGATCTTATGGGTGGAAGTTACAAGGGAGTCACTGAAAGTGTTGGGTATGTTCAGCCTGGGAAAGAGAGGGCTTTGAGGGGACACGATTGCAGTCTTCAAATATCTGAGGGGCTGTCATGTAGAAGGTGGAGCAGATCTATCCTCTCTTGCTCCGGATTGCAAGACTAGATCTAATGGGTGGAAATTACAAGGGAGTCGTTACCAGCTAAATATCAGGAGAAACGTCCTAACTGTAAGAGTGGTTGAGCAATGGAACAGACTGCCTCGGGAGGGAGTGGATGCTCCTTCGCTGGACATTTTCGAGCGGAGGCTGGACGACCATCTTTCGGGTATGTCGTAGGGCTATCTTTTGGCTATGCTCCTGCAGAGTGCAGGGGTTGGACTAGATGACCTTCAAGGTTACTTCTAACTCTGATATTCTATGATAAGAACACAAGAACATAAGAGACGCCAATGTTGGATCAGGCCAAAGGCCCATCCAGTCCAACACTCTGTCTCACACAGTGGCCAGAAATACCAGGGGCCATCAGGAGGTCCACCAGTGGGGCCAGGACATTAGAAGCCCTCCCACTGTTGACCTCCCCCCAAGCACCAAAAAGACAGAGCATCACTTGCCCCTGAGTCCCTATCCATACCTTGTGGCTAATAGCCACTGATGGACCTCTGCTCCATATGCCTATCTTAATTCCCTTTTGAAGCCGTCCATGCTTGTAGCCGCCACCACTTCCTGTGGCAGTGAATTCCATGTGTTAATCACTCTTTGGGTGAAGAAGTACTTCCTTTTATCCGTTCTAACCCGACCGCTCTGCAGTTTCATTGAGTGCCCATGAGTTCTTGTATTGTGAGAAAGGGAGAAAAGTACCTCTTTCTCTACCTGCTCTATCCCATGCATAATCTATGATTCTATGCCCTCCACACAAAGACAGGCCATGGCAAACAACGTCTGAACGTCTCTCCCCCGACATGGACGGCCCAGGCCAGACCGATCTCATCAGATCTAGGAAACTAAGCAGGATCAGACCTGGTTAGTCCTTGGATGGGAGACCACCGAGGAAGTCCTGGGTCGCTCTGCAAAGGCAGGCAACGGCACGCCACCCCTGAACGTCTCTTGCCTTGAAACCCCTCCGGCGTTGCCGGAAGCTGGCTGTGGCATGATATACATAACATGTCATGTGTACACACTGCAACCATTCTCAGCTGGCTTAGCTAAGGATCAAGTTCCGCCTGATATTGCATTCCGGCGTGGTGTTTATGGTTAAATAAAAGCTGGGGTGATGTGTGTTTGTCGGTACCCAGCCCCATGGGAGTATTCAACCTTTCACCTCTCCGTGTCATTTCCCTTTATCTGCATGAAGCATACTCCTCACCCACAGTAATACAACATCTAATTTGAACATGGACACTGGTACCAGAGCTTGCAATAAACCCAGGTGCCAACTGTGCTGCCCCGTACTCCCAGACAGCACAATCACCGGACCTAACAACATCAGGTACACCATCTCTGGCTTATTCACTTGCTCGTCTTCTAACACTGTATAGAGAGCCAGTTTGGTGTCGTGGTTAAGTGCGCGGACTCTAATCTGGGAGAACCGGGTTTGATTCCCCACTCCTCCACTTGCACCTGCTGATGTGACCTTGGGTCAGTCACAAGCTCTGGCACAGCTGTCCTTGAAAAAGAGCAGTTTGTGTCAGAGTTCTCTCAGCCCCACCCACCTCACAGGGTGTCTGTTGTGGGGAGGGGAAGGGAAAGGAGTTTGTAAGCCGCTCTGAGACACCTCTGGGTAGTGAAGGGCGGGGTATAAATCCAATCTCTTCTTCTTCTTCTATGCCATTAAGTGTGCTACACAGGGCAAACAGGTCGAACCCTATGCCAAAGGATAAATGGACACAAATCTCACATTAAGAATCACAACACTGAGAAACCTGTAGGAGAACACTTCAGCCTTCTGGGATATTCAATGGGTGATCTCAAAGCAGCTGTATTATTGCAAAGGAACTTCAGAAAAGGACCGAAAAGGGAAATTGCTGAGTTGCATGTTATTACAACACTCAGAACAATGGAATCCCCAGGACTTAACAGGGATATTGGTTTCTTATCTCACTACAGTTTGGAGAGCCAGTTTGGTGTAGTGGTTAAGAGCACGGACTCTAATCTGGGAGAACCGGGTTTGATTCCCCACTCCTCCACTGGTGTGACCTTGGGTCAGTCACAAGTTCTCTCAGAGCTGTTCTCTCAAGAGCAGTTCTCTCAGAGCTCTCTCAGCCCCATTTACCTCACGGGGTGTCTGTTGTGGGGAGGGAGGGAGGAAGGGAAAGGCGATTGTAAACTGCTCTGAGACTCCAAGTGAAAGGTGGGGTATAAATCCAATCTCTTCTTCCTCTTCTGCAAATGCTAACCTCATTCAGCCCTTACATCTGTATTCTTGCCAGTCTCCCAGAAGGGCCATACGTCATCTTTATTTTATTTCATATTTGGAATAATAGATTAGAAGAGTAGATTGTAATGAAACATAATGAATAGTAGAATGTAATGGGATTTGGAAAGGTAGACTGGAATGTATTTCTCTGGTCTGGGGACAGGGGAGATAACTCTACACAGGCAATCACCCCAAAGAAGAAGATGCTGTAAAATACCTCCAGTGCTTGAGAGGAGACAGATGGGGCAGGGTCTCAGTTAATTACTCTCAGCATTCCACAATTAAGGATACATCTCCCCATCAATCTCCAAGTCTAACATGTTTATTTCCTTCACTATGTTCCCCTGAAATAGTGGTTAAGTGCGCAGACTCTAATTTGGGAGAACTGGGTTTGATTCCCCACTCCTTCACTTGCAGCTGCTGGATGACCTTGGGCAAGCCATAGTTCTGTCAGAGCTGTTCTCTCAAGGGCAGTTTCTGTCAGAGCTCTCTCAGCCCCACCTACCTCACAGGGTGTCTGTTGTGGGAAGGGGAGGGAAAGGAGTTTGTAAGCCACTCTGAGTGAGGGGCGGGGTATAAATCCAATCTCTTCTCGTCTCTCTCTCTTCATATAAACCAAGCTTGTTAATTCCTGTTTTGTCCTTGAATCCGTTAAACATCTTCATTATGCTGTATGCTAATTTACTGCTCACTCTCTGCTTATAAGGAGCTGCAGTGGCTCAAGTGGTTAAGACACTGAACTACAGGCTGTGGAAAGTCGGTAGTTCAGCAGTTCGAGACCTGAGTGCCGCATGACGGAGTGAGCTCCCGTCTTTAGTTCCAGCTCCTGCCAACCTAGCAGTTCGAAAGCAACAAATTGCAAGTAGATAAATAGGTACCACTTCAGTGGGAAGGTAACAGCGTTCCGTGCGCCTTGGTGTTTAGTCATACCGGCCACATGACCACAGAAACGTCTTTGGACAGCGCTGGCTCTTCGGCTTTGAAACGGAGATGAGCACCGCAACCCTAGAGTCGGACTCGACTGGCTTTCAAGCAAGGGAAACTTTACCTTTACCTGCTTATATGTATGGACTGGTAATTTCCATTTCATTGTAGGTGAAGAAGTGTGCATGCACAGGAAAGCCTATACCTTGAATACAACTTTGTTGGTCTTAAAGGTGCCACGGTACTTGAACTATGTTCTTTGCATTAACACGACAGGGAAAGATCCTGGTGAGCTACTGCCCTGCGGGGCTGCTTGCTTTAGCCAGGACCAAGCCGAGCTAGGCCTCAGTAGCTCTACCAATGCAGTCCCCCCACCACCACCACCTGGCTTGCCCCTAACATGGAGACTCCTTCCCGTAGTGAAGGATCTAAATTCAATCTCTTCTTCTTGAACAGGCTGAGGAGGAGGAGGAGAAGAACCCAGCTAAATCAGATCAGTGGTCCATCTAGCCCAGCCTCCTGTCTCACCCAGTGGCCAACCAGTTCCTCTGGAGGGCCAAGAACAGGGCATAGAGGCCGAGACCTTCATAAGAACATCAGAAGAGGCCCGCTGGATCAGATCAAGGGTCCCTCTAGTCCAGTCTCCTGTCTCATAAAGTGGCCAGCCAGTTCCTCTGGACAGCCAACAGTAGCGCATGGAGGCCGAGGCCTTCATAAGAACATCAGAAGAGCCCCGCTGGATCGGACCAGTGGTCCATCTAGTCCAGCCTCCTGTCTCATCCAGTAGCCAACCAGTTCCTCTGGAGGACCAACAATAGGGCATAGAGGCTGAGGCCTTCATAAGAACATCAGAAGAGCCCTGCTGAATCAGACCAGTGGTCCATCTACTCCAGCATCCTGTCTCATAAAGTGGCCAGCCAGTTCCTCTGGACAGCCAACAACAGCGCATAGAGGCTGAGGCCTTCATAAGAACATCAGAAGACAACTGCTGGGTCAGACCAGAGCTCCATCTAGCCCAGCATCTCACCCAGTGGCCAACCAGTTCTTCTGGCGGGCCAACAACAGGGCATAGAGGCCGAGGCCTTCCCCCAATGTTGCCTCCTGGCTCAGGGATTCAGAGGATTAGTGCCTCTGAATGTGGAGGTTCCCCTTAGTCACCTTTGCTAGTAGCCATGGATAGACTTACCCTCCATTATTCTATCTAATCCCCTTTGAAAGCTGTTTATTCCTGTGGCCATCACTACATCCTCTGGCAGCGAATCCCACATTCTAATCACTTTCTGTGTATAGTAGTAGAACAAAGTTTGAGTCCAGTGGCACATTTGTGAGTTGTTGTTGTTGGTCTAAGCTTTCATGAGGATGCACACTTCTTTAGATACAGGTATCTGATGAAGCATGCACGCACAGGAGAGTTTGTGCCCGGAATTAAACTTTGTCGGCCTCAAAGGTGCCACCGGACTCAAACCTGGCTCTGTTGCTTCAGACCAACACGGCCACCCGCCTGAGTGTTCAAAGCCGTATTTCCTTTTGTCTGTCCTGAACCTCCTGCCCATCAGCTTCACTGGATGCCCTCGATGCCTTGCTAGAGATGTGAAGGCCCGGAAAAAAACCAGAAAAATTCGGGAAAAAACCGAGTTTTATGGTTTTTTCCTGAAGCCTTTTTGTTTTTTTCCGAAAAATTGGAAACATTGGAAAAAGAACAAAAATTGATTATGGAACATTTTATTTTAACATGATGAATAAAATATTTTAAGACAAGGTGTTCAAATGTTTTCCAAATCACTTCTAATATATATATATATATATAAGGAGGAGGAGACTGGATTTATACCCCACCCTTCACTACCCAAAGGTGTCTCAGAGCGGCTTACAAACTCCTTTCCCTTCCCCTCCCCACAACAGGCACCCTGTGAGGGAGGCGGGGCTGAGAGAGCTCTTGACAGAAACTGCCCTTTTTCAAGAACAGTTGTGCCAGAGTTATGGTTTGCCCAAGGTCATCCAGCCAGGTGCAGGTGGAGGAGTGGGGAATCAAACCTGGTTCTCCCAGATTAGAGTCCGGGCACTTCACCACTACGCCAAACTGGTGTAGTTTCAGTTTTGTTTTTGCATGTGGGTGGGTATTCTGCTTGAAATAACTGTTTGGGTACGCTATATTTTTAATATGCTAGTGGTGATAATTTCATGCCAAGTAAAAATGTCCATAGTCATATTTTATGTTCCCGAAGGAACAGAATGACTTTCAATCTAGAAGAGACAACAGAAATGCTAAGGTTGCATTTTTTTTTTTCAATTTTTCCGAAAATTTCCGTTTCCCCCCACCCAAAAAACCGGGTTTTTTTTCCCGAGCTTCAAAATTTCCGGAAATCTTACATCTCTACGCCTAGCCTTTCGGGAGAGGAAAGGGAACCGGCTTTCCTAACGTTTTCTCCTTGCAAAAAAACCCGACGACGACCCTTTGCCAGTCGTGGACGGGAGGGATCCCCGCAAGCGGCCGGGAGGCGACTGATTTCCTCGCCTTGCGAGCGGCGCGGGAAGGGTTAACAAGGGCCCGCTTCCTCCTTTGCAAACCCGGAGCCGTGACGCCGCCGGGAGGAATTGCCCAAATTAGTCCACTGCCCTGCGCCATGCATCCGTCGTCTGCAGCGGGGAAGCGTCGCGCTGCGGACCCGGAGGGCTGCGGAAGGGACCCTGGAGAGCGGCCTCTGCCACCGAGCCGCGCACAGCCCCTTCCCCCTGTCGCCCAGCCGCGGAGCCCGGCCGCGATGCCTTTCCGGAAAGGTAAGGGGTTAAATCTCCCGCTGTCCCCCCTCCCTCTCGGGAGGCGGGGCTTCCCCCTGCAGGCCTCCAGGTGAGGCCGCGAGGCTTACCTGGCCTGCTGCTGCTGCTAGGGGAGCAAGGTCAAAGGCCTTTTCCCTTGGCAGCTTCTCCCATCACCAGTGTTCCCTCTAAGCTGAGTTGGTGTGAGCTAGCTCACAGTTTTTTAGCCTCCAGCTCACAGATTTTTGTCTCCGCTCAGGAAGGAGGCCTCCAGAGCAAACTAATTGATGCGGCAGCCAAATCACTCGCTCACAACTTTAATGCCAGCCAGTAGCTCACAAAGTAGAATTTTTGCTCACAAGACTCCACAGCTTAGAGGGAACATTGCTCACCTGTTCTTTCTGACCCAAACTGGAGACGAAGGGTGCATGCACAGAATTAGGCTTCCTTGGTCTTAAAGGAGCCCCTGGACTCAAACTTGGTTCTTTTTCTTCTTCTTCTTCTTTTTAACGTTTTATTTAAGTTTCATCAAAAGGAAAAATACAATCTTTACCATTGTGATTTTAACGTGATCTGAACGAGTCTATTACAAAGTTTTGTTCTCAGTCCAATTATAGAAGTCTGCCCATCGTTCTTTAAACACTTTATCATCTTCCCCTTGCAGAATTACGGTTAGTTTATCCATTTCTGTGACCTCAAACTTGGTTCTGTTGCTTCAGGCCAACAGGGCTAGTAGGCACCTGTGTCGACCGATGCTCCCTCTACGCTGTGGAGTCTTGTGAGCAAAAATTCTACTTTGTGAGCTACTACTGGCATTCAAGTTGTGAGCAGGCGATTTGGCAGCTGCATAAATCAGTTTGCTCTGGAGCCCTCCCTTCCTGAGCTAAGGCAAAAATGTGTGAGCCGGAGGCTAAAAAATTGTGAGCTAGCTCACACGAACTCAGCTTAGAGGGAACACTGGTGTCAACATTGCCTGCCTGCCTGCCTGGAGGTGAACTGTATATGGTGGGCGGATTAACCATTAAGCAGATTAAGCACCTGCTTAGGGCACCAGGGCCGAAGGGGGCACCACAAAGTTGGGGAAAGGGTGAAAAGCTTAGTTTGTACAGTATATTGTGTCGCCATATGAATAATTTTTTGTATTGCTGCAACCTGCATTGGTATATCTGGTCAGACAGGTCAACAACTAAAATGGACTGGGTCAGTGTGGAAAGGAGGGGGGGCACCAAGATTGGTCAGCGCTTAGGGCGCCCGTGAGCCTTCATCCGCCCCTGACTGTATACCTGGGTGGCGGGTATATGATTCATGGAGGAGAAGTTTGTCAACGGCGACTAACCATGGGGACGGAGGGGAGCCTCCACATTCAGAGGCAGTCAGCGTCTGAATCCCAGAGCCAGGAGGCAACATCAGGGGAAGGCCTTGATCTCTATGTCCTGTTGTTGGCCCTCCAGAGGAACTGGTTGGTCACTATGTGAGAGAGGATGCTGGACTAGATGGACCCCTGGTCTGATCCAGCAGGGCTCTTCATATGTTCTTATGAAGGTCCCAGCCTCTATGTCCTGTTTTTGGCCCTCCAGAGGAACTGGTTGGCCACTGTGTGAGAGAGGATGCTGGACTAGATGGGCCACTGGTCTGATCCAGTAGGGCTCTTCTGATGTTCTGTGAAGGCCTCATCGTCAGGGCCCTGTTGTTGGCCCTCCAGAGGAACTGGTTGGTCACTGTGTGAGACAGGATGCTGGACTAAATGGACCACTGGTCTGACCCAGCAGGGGTCTTCTTGTGTTCTTAGGATGTTGCACTACCGTAGGTGTAATACTAGTCTGATCCCACAGGGCTCTTTTGATATTCTTACGAAGGCCTTGGCCTCTATGCTTTGATGCAGGCCCTCCAGAGGAACTGGCTGGCCGTTGTGTGAGATGGGATGCTGGACTAGATGGACCACTGATCTGATCCAGCTTCTATGCCCTGTTGTTGGCCTTCCAGAGGAACTGGTTGTTCACTGTGTGAGGCAGGAGGCTGGACTAGATGGACCACTGGTCTGATCCAGCAGGGCTCTTCTTATGTTTTTATGCACCATTTCACATGGACATCTCCTGCACCCTAGATAAAAGTCTCCACTTGTGGAAAGCTAGAATGTCAGGGAAGAGGCTAAGCTAGAATCCCCTCTCCCTGGCCAGTTAGCTAGGTGAAGAGCAATTTCCTTTTTTAACGGAAGAGGCATCCATCGTCAGAGGCTCTGCCATGTCTGAAACACAGGGTAGCCAACCTTCAGGTGGGGCCTGGAGCTCTCCCCAAGTGACAACTCTTCTCCAGACTACAGAGATCAGTTGTCCTGGAGAAAATGGCCACTCGGCATGTGTTTGCATTTATTTGTTTGGTGTAGTGGTTAGGAGCACGAACTCTAATCTGGGGGGGGGAGGAGGCGGAGGAGGTTGGATTTATACCCCGCCCTTCACTACCCAAAGGAGTCTCAGAGTGGCTTACAAACTCCTTTCCCTTCCCCTCCTCACAACAGACACCCTGTGAGGCAGGTGGGGCTGAGAGAGCTCTGACAGAAACTGCTCTTTTTCAAGGACAGCTCTGACAGAACTATGGCTTGCCCAAGGTCATCCAGCCAGATGCAAGTGGAGGAGTGGGGAATCAAACCCGGTTCTCCCAGATTAGAGTCTGCGCACTTAACCACTACACCAAACTGCGTACTTAACCACTACACCAAACCGGGTTTGATTCCCCACCCCTCCACATGCAGCTGCTGGTGTGACCTTGGGTCAGTCACAAGTTCTCTCAGAGCAGTTCTCTCAAGAGCAGTCCTCGAAAGAGCTCTCTCAGCCCCACCTACCTCACAGGGTGTCTGTTGTGGGGAGAGGAAGGGAAAGGAGATTGTGTAAGCTGCTCTGAGACACCTTTGGGTAGTCCTCCCACAGTGAAAGTTCTGCATAAAACTAGGACCGGTTAGCTTTTGTATTAGCAATGCATTTTCCAGAATTAATTTGCACCAGTTGATACGGTGAAAATAACAAAGAGCTGCCTCGGGGAACACCTCAAGGACCAGCCGATTGAGAGAGTGGACGATTTTCACGAACTGCTTCCTCCGGTGCATGGTTAGCTGGCAGATATATACCTACACATGTCCAAAGCTATGAACAGAACAAAGTTTGAGTCCAGTGGCACCTTTAAAACCAGCCAGGTTTTATTCTGGGTATAAGCTTTTGTGTGCACACACGAAAGAAGTGTGCATGCACACAAAAGCTTATACCCAGAATTCAACTTGTTGGTCTTAAATGTGCCGCTGGACTCAAACGATGGGCGATTCTGCATCTAGCATTTGCTCCGCATTGTCTCAACGGGGAGGAAAAGGTGCAGCTCAAAACCACATTCAAATACCTTCGGGGCAGTGTGGTACTGCCTGCAAAGTCACATCTGCAAAGTCACATAAATCTAAGAAGAAGAAGAAGAGAAGAGATTGGATGTATATCCTGCCCTTCACTTGGAGTCTCAGAGCGGTTTACAAACTCCTTTCCCTTCCCCTCCTCATTATGGGGATTGTAGGCTGTGTCGGCTTTCCACTCCCACACAGGCCTCTCCTGGGGCCTAGGCCTCTAGGCCTTGTCTCCCAGCCCTACACAGATCATGACAGTTGCATTTTGAAGAAGGAGGAGGAGGAGGAGGAGACTGGATTTAAACCCCGCCCTTCACTCAGAGTCTCAGAGTGGCTTACAAACGCCTTTCCCTTCCCCTCCCCACAACAGCCACCCTGTGAGGTAGGTGGGGCTGAGAGAGCCCTGACAGAAACTCCTCTTTTTCATGAACAGCTCTTATGAAAACTATGGCTTGCCCAAGGTCATCCAGCCAGGTGCAAGTGGAGGAGTGGGGAATCAAACACGGTTCTCCCAGATTAGAGTCCGCACACTTAACCACTACACCAAACTGGCACTGCTCTATACAGAAGGTACCATAAAAGCCGAGAGTCAAAGAACGCGAAAGCAGCATGCAGTGCAGAGGGGAATTTCTTTTTTCTTTTCTTTTTTCCCCACCTCTTCAAAAACAATTTATTAGGATATGACAAACGTTCAAACATACAACAAAGTTTACGTTATGCATCCTTTCCCCCTCTTACCCCCACCCTTTCATGGCTTCCCACAGTGCTCCAACCTCCTGCCCATCTCTTAGATCTTTTACATATCTTCCTTTTTTTTAAATATTCCAACTCCACAGGTAACACATTTTCCAATCGTTCTTCTTATACACTTATCCATTTCTATCGTTCTTTACATTTCAATTTCTGTTCCGGCATGAGTTTCGTCAAACAACAGAGGGAAAAGCCAATGCCGAATCGCCTTCGGTTGCTTCAGGCCAACAGGGCTACCCACCGAAAGCTACAAACAGCACAAAGACTGGGGGCGGGTAGAATCCAGAGATGCCAGAAGGTTCCGCTTCGCAGAACAAGGCTTGTTACGTAACACTGCGGAGCACAGATGGAAAACGAAGACCGGGTCCCAAACAGTACTGAACCACTCGCAACTGGTCACCCATTAGCATTTGAGTGGTGGCGGGAAAGCCCATGTCAAAGAGACTGGTGGTGAGACCAGACAGTCATGGAATTTTTCAAGGCGAGAGACCACCAGAGGTGGTTTGCCATGGACTGCCTCTAGACTTCCTTGGTGGTCTCCCACCCGAGTGCTAACCAAGGCTGGCTTTGCATTGCTCCCCTCCAGAGATCTGACAAGATCAGACTTTTTGTTGTTGTTGTTGTTCAGTCGCACAGTCGAGTCCGACTCTTCGCGACCCCATGGACCAGATCACGCCAGGCCTTCCTGTCTTCCGCCGTCCTCTGAAGTTGGCTCAACTTCATGTTCGTTGCATCCATGACACTGTCTAACCATCTCATCCTTTGCCGTCCCCGTCTTCTTTGACCTTCAATCTTTCCCAGCATCAGGGTCTTCTCAAGTGAGGGCTCCTTTCTCATTGGGTGGCCAAAGTATTTGAGCTTCAGTTTCATTATCTGGCCTTCCAGGGAACAGTCAGGATTGATTTCTTTTAGGATTGACTGATTTGATCTTCACATCCTGCTTAGCCAGCTGTGAAGGTGTAAACAGAAACAAGCCCCCCCCCCCCATTCATGCCACCTCCAGCCTGAGGATTGAGTTTGGAGGGAGATAAGGAACAAACAAAGAGAGAGATTAACACCTGGAAAGAAAGAAGGAAGGAAAGGACGATTGGCTTGCTAGCAGCACTCATTTAAAAGGGTTGCAAACTCATTTAATGATCCTGGCCAATCCTGGGGCTTTTGTTTCTGAGCGGGGATTCTGGGCCTTTGTCAAGATTTTGACAGATGGCTCTTTAAAGACTGGCTCACTCAGTGTGTCATAAACTTCACATTCCTTAATCACGAAGCGCCACGTGCGTGCCTGTGTATTAAGTGCCCTCAAGCGGCTTCTGACTTATGGCAGCTCAGGTCTTGCAAACTGAGTTCCCTGGCTTCCTTGACTGACTCAATCCATCTCATGTTCTGAAGAAGTGTGCATGCACCTGAACGCTCATTGCTGTTGTCGTTGTCGTTGTTCAGTCGCACAGTCGAGTCCGACTCTTCGCGACCCCGTGGACCACATCACGCTAGGCCCTCCTGTCCTCCGTCGTGCTCCGGAGTTTGCTCAATTTCATGTTCGTTGCATCGATAACACTGTCTAACCATCTCATCCTTTGCCGTCCCCTTTTTCTTTGACCTTCAGTCTTTCCCAGTATCAGGGTCTTCTCCAGTGAGGGCTCCCTTCTCATTTGGTGGCCAAAGTATTTGAGCTTCAGCTTCAGTCTCTGGCCTTCCAGGGAACAGTCAGGGTTGATTTCTTTTAGGATTGACTGATTTGATTTCCTTGCAGTCCAAGGGACCCAGAATTAAACCGTGTTGATCTTAAAGGTGCCACTGGACTCAAACTTTGTTCTGTCGTTTCAGACCAACACGCACCACTGTTCCTTCTAAGCTGAGTGAGTGTGAGTTAGCTCACAGGATTTTTTTAGCCTCCAGCTCACACCTTTTTGTCTCAGCTCAGGAAGGAGGGCTCCAGAGCAACCTAATTGATGCAGTGGCCAAATGGCTCGCTCACAACTTTAATGCCGGTAGCTCACAAAGTAGAATTTTTGCTCACAAGACTCCACAGCTTAGAGGGAGCATTGCTATTCACCTGGATCCATCTCATGTTGGGCCGCCTCCTTTTCCTTTATCTTTTCCTAGCATGATTGTCTTTTCCTGTGACTTTTGTCTTCTCATCATGTGACCAGAATACGACAGCCTCAGTTTAGTCATTTCAGCTGCTATAGAGAGTTCAGGCACGATTTAATCTAGAACCCGTTTTTTTTGGTTCTAACCCGACCATTCAGCAATTTCATGGAGTGCCCGCGAGTTCTTGTCTTGTGAGAAAGAGAGAAAAGTACCTCTTTCTCTACCTGCTCTGTCCCATGCATAATCTTATAAACCTCGATCATATCACCCATCAGTCGTCGTTTCTCCAAGCTAAAGAGCCCTAAGTGCTTTAACCTTAACTCATAGGGAAAGTGTTCCAACCCTTTTATGGTGCCTCCTGGCTCTGGGACTCAGAGGGTTAGTGCCTCTGAGCGTGGAGGTTCCCCTCAGCCACCATGGCTAGCAGCCACTGATAGACTTCTCCCCCATGAATCTGTCTAATCCCCTTTTAAAGCTGTTTATTCCCGTGGCCATCACTACATCCTCTGGCAGCGAATTCCACATGTTAATCACTTGCTGTGTAAAGAAGTATTTCCTTTTGTCCGCCCTGAACTTCTGGAACTGATTTTAGTCAGGGGCAGCGAAGTAGAGAAGCCATACATCGTACACTTTGGATGAAATCGCTGTTCTTCTCTTTGTCTTTGCGAGAAACCAAAGGCGTGTCCCTTTTTTCTTTTAAAATGCTAAAAAAAACACCACCACAGGGTTCAAAGGGTTAAATCTCCTCTCGGCTTCCTTCATGGCCCAGATCCAAACTGCAGTTGCCTGCATGGGAAATGTATTTGTAATTGACCGGTGATTTTGTGGTCTTCGTCCCATTTCTTTTGGCCACGGCACCGTTTTCAACCAAAGTCTAACGGCACACCGTTACACCATTTAATAAAAGTAAAATTACAGCAACAACCCCCCCCCAAGAATTCAACAATAACAAAATAGCCTTATTGAATAAAAAGACCCAAAAGGGACTCAGCTAGAGATCTAGCCAAAAAAAATATGTTAATTTATCCACAAGCCCTACATGCATAAAAGCATGTTTTAATTGCCTTCCCAAAAGTCGAAAAAGCAAACTCCTGCCCAGGGGTCATTTCGTAGAAAAAGAGGTGCAGGATCTCATTAGCATAACTTATTAGCTTAACTTATTTGCACACCCCCTGACATCACTGGAAGTGTGTCAGAAGGCAACACCCACCGTTCAGGTTCCACTGGACTGTTTTGGATTGCTAGCTATGGCGTGTGTGTGCAGATCTGCCCTCACAGAGGATGGAGAGCTTGTACCTGAAGGCGGGCCGGGGGGGGGGTGCTCTGCAATTGACCTGCTGCTTCTTGCTCCTCGTGGTCTGACTGAGGGCTGCTGGGAGCAGGGGGTGGGGCTTGTTGCATGTGCCCGCCCCCTGGGCTCCTTACTGCCGGAGCTCCGCTCCTGTGCGCTCCTGCAGGAAAATGACCCCTGCTCCTGCCAGAGAATTTACGGTTGCCAGCCTTCAGGTGGGCCTGAAAGTGTCCCAGAATTACAACTGACCTCCCGATTACAGAGATCAGTTCCCTAGGGGGGGAAATAGCAGCTTCACTAGATTCTAGGTGAAACCCTTCCCAAAATTCTCCCCTCGACAGGCATCTCTGGGTATGTCCCAGGTCGGAGCTGGCCACCCTAGCAGAGAGCATTCCACAAAGGGAAGTGCCACCACGGAGAAGGCCTTGTCCTGTGTAACTTTTCTCCATATTTACAACAAGAAGCCACTGGAGGAGGAGGAAGAAGGAGGAGGAGGAGAAGACTGGATTTATACCCCACCTTTTGCTATCTGAAGGAGTCTCAGAGCCGCTTACAATCTCCGTTCCCTTCCCCTCCCCACAACAGACACCCCTGTGAGATAGGTGGGGCTGAGAGAGCTCTGAGAGAACCGCCCTTGAGAAGACAGCTCTGAAAGAACTTGCGACTGACCCAAGGTCACACTAGCAGCTGCGTGTGGAGGAGTGGGGAATCAAACCCGGTTCTCCCAGATTAGAGTCTTAAGCACTCCACCAAACTGGCTCTAGCTGTATGGGTAGGTTCACACGGAAGAAGCCTAGGGTTGCCAACCCCCAAGTGAGACCTGGAGATCTCCCGCTGTGACAGTTTATCTCCCGATGACAGAGCTCAGTTCTCCTGGACAGCCTCGGCCTTCCCCAGGCTCAGCCCCCAAATCTATTTCCCAACCTGGAACTGGGCAGAAGAACAATATCTATATTAAAAAAGTCAGCACGGTGTGACCTCACTTCTGGGACAAAAATGGAAGTGACATCACAGAGCTCTAGGAATTTCCAGAAACTCTATGGTTTTACCATCATGTTTCCGGTGATTCCCAGAGCAACAGGATATGATGTCACAGCGCACACACCACCATGTGCCTGCTCATGTCCCTACCCTCAAACCTCCACTGGTTACCAAGCCGTACCTATCTGAAACTGCCAACTCTGTCTTCATTTTCCAAGCATTTCAGTCTCTTGCGGTTCCTACTGCTGGTTCGCTCAGTGACGCTTTCATACAATTAAAAAGCAGGTTGACTTATTTAAATGTTCTCTTTACATGAATAGAATAATGCAACATATTCCTGGGGGAGGGGGAATGCTGAGTAAGGGAAGATTCTAGCCAACTGTGCTTGTTTGGTACTAGTGAAAGGGTTCTTCCGAACCAGGCGTCGACTTCTTTCCAGTTTTGGGTGCCTGTTCAATCCCATGTTTCCTCCGAGGAGCTCACGCAGAGTAGACGGCTCTTCTCCTTTGGCATTGTATCTTCACAACAGCCCCGCCAGGCAGAGGAGGTCGAGGTCACCCAGTGCCGTTTGATGAGCCTTTTGTTCTTTTGCCCTGAAACAATGGATTGTTCTCTTTTTTCTGCTGTTCGATGTTGGAGATTTGTTGTAGCAGATAGTGGGGCTGGAACCTTGCCCCGATCTCTCCCTGAATCCCACTTTGAAGAAGAAGAGAGAAGAGATTGGATTCATACCCCGCCCTTCACTACCCAAGGGAGTCGCAGAGCAGCTTACAAACTCCTTGCCCTTCCCCTCCCCACAACAGACGCCCTGTGAGGTAAAAGAAGAAGAAGAAGAGATTGGATTCATACCCCGCCCTTCACTACCCAAGGGAGTCGCAGAGCAGCTTACAAACTCCTTGCCCTTCCCCTCCCCACAACAGACGCCCTGTGAGGTAAAAGAAGAAGAAGAAGAGATTGGATTCATACCCCGCCCTTCACTACCCAAGGGAGTCGCAGAGCAGCTTACAAACTCCTTGCCCTTCCCCTCCCCACAACAGACGCCCTGTGAGGTAAAAGAAGAAGAAGAAGAGATTGGATTCATACCCCGCCCTTCACTACCCAAGGGAGTCGCAGAGCAGCTTACAAACTCCTTGCCCTTCCCCTCCCCACAACAGACGCCCTGTGAGGTAAAAGAAGAAGAAGAAGAGATTGGATTCATACCCCGCCCTTCACTACCCAAGGGAGTCGCAGAGCAGCTTACAAACTCCTTGCCCTTCCCCTCCCCACAACAGACGCCCTGTGAGGTAAAAGAAGAAGAAGAAGAGATTGGATTCATACCCCGCCCTTCACTACCCAAGGGAGTCGCAGAGCAGCTTACAAACTCCTTGCCCTTCCCCTCCCCACAACAGACGCCCTGTGAGGTAAAAGAAGAAGAAGAAGAGATTGGATTCATACCCCGCCCTTCACTACCCAAGGGAGTCGCAGAGCAGCTTACAAACTCCTTGCCCTTCCCCTCCCCACAACAGACGCCCTGTGAGGTAAAAGAAGAAGAAGAAGAGATTGGATTCATACCCCGCCCTTCACTACCCAAGGGAGTCGCAGAGCAGCTTACAAACTCCTTGCCCTTCCCCTCCCCACAACAGACGCCCTGTGAGGTAAAAGAAGAAGAAGAAGAGATTGGATTCATACCCCGCCCTTCACTACCCAAGGGAGTCGCAGAGCAGCTTACAAACTCCTTGCCCTTCCCCTCCCCACAACAGACGCCCTGTGAGGTAAAAGAAGAAGAAGAAGAGATTGGATTCATACCCCGCCCTTCACTACCCAAGGGAGTCGCAGAGCAGCTTACAAACTCCTTGCCCTTCCCCTCCCCACAACAGACGCCCTGTGAGGTAAAAGAAGAAGAAGAAGAGATTGGATTCATACCCCGCCCTTCACTACCCAAGGGAGTCGCAGAGCAGCTTACAAACTCCTTGCCCTTCCCCTCCCCACAACAGACGCCCTGTGAGGTAAAAGAAGAAGAAGAAGAGATTGGATTCATACCCCGCCCTTCACTACCCAAGGGAGTCGCAGAGCAGCTTACAAACTCCTTGCCCTTCCCCTCCCCACAACAGACGCCCTGTGAGGTAAAAGAAGAAGAAGAAGAGATTGGATTCATACCCCGCCCTTCACTACCCAAGGGAGTCGCAGAGCAGCTTACAAACTCCTTGCCCTTCCCCTCCCCACAACAGACGCCCTGTGAGGTAAAAGAAGAAGAAGAAGAGATTGGATTCATACCCCGCCCTTCACTACCCAAGGGAGTCGCAGAGCAGCTTACAAACTCCTTGCCCTTCCCCTCCCCACAACAGACGCCCTGTGAGGTAAAAGAAGAAGAAGAAGAGATTGGATTCATACCCCGCCCTTCGGGAATCAAACACGGTTCTCCCAGATTAGAGTCCGCCCACTTAACCACGACACCAAACTGGCTCTCACTTTGGAAGGCTGTCCTCTGTCAGAGTCTGATTCACTCTGTTTTTGGTCCCTTTGGGAAGTGGAGTTACTATATTCAGAAAGGGTGTCCTTTAATTCTTCCCATGTTTCTGGTGATTCACGCTCTCCGGGTTTCCCGTTCTTGGTGAAGAGCCAGTCAGTTTGCTGATCTAATTTCCCATGTGCTTCACACACGTGCAGAGGAGAGGACCGGAAGCGACGGGTTTAAGTTACATGCAGGGGTAATTTCGTAGAAAAAGAGGTGCAGGAGCTCATTAGCATAATTTATTAGCATAACTTATTTGCATGTGCCACACCCCCTGATGTCATTGGAAGTGTGTCAGAAGTCAACACCCACCGCTCAGGCTCCACTGGACAGTTTGGGATTGCTAGCTATTGGGGGGGGGGGCCGGGCGAGCCACTCCCGCCCAGC
>NW_015160923.1:126872-128924 GCF_001447785.1 Gekko japonicus
GGCTGCTGGGAGCAGGGGGTGGGGCTTGTTGCATGTGCCCGCTCCCTGGGCTCCTTACTGCCGGAGCTCCGCTCCTGTGTGCTCCCGCAGGAAATGACCCCTGGTTACATGCAGAAAGGTATCGGCTGGATATTAGGAAAAACTTTTTCACAGCCAGAGTGGTCCAAAGGTGGAGTGAGCTCCCCTTGACTGACAGCTTTCAAGAAGAGGCCGGACGAATATTTGTCAGAAATGTTTTAGGCTGGTCCTACATTGGGCAGGGGGTTGGACTCGATGGTCTGTCTGGCCCTTTCCAACTCTATGATTCTATGTGTTAGGGTTGCCAGCCTCCAGGTGGGGCCTGGGGATCTCCTGCATTTTCAGCTGATCTCCGGCTGACAGAGATCAGCTCCCCTGGAGAAAACGGCTGGACTCTGTGGCACTAGAGCACGCTGAGGCCCCTCCCCTCCCCTCCCCAAACCCTGCCATCTCCTGGATCCGCCCCCAAAGTGTCTAGGTATTTTCCAACCTAGACCTGGCAACCCTAGTATGTGTACATGCAGGGCTATTTTTGGGCAGGAACGCACAGGAACGGAGTTCCGGCTGGCTCCCGGGTTGGCCACGCCCAGCAGGAACTCATTAGTATAATAGGCCACACCCAACAGCAGAAACACATTAGGATTGGCTGCATTAGGGGTGTGTGGCCTAACATGCAAAGGAGTTCCTGCTACAAAAAAAGCCCTGGGTTTTGACAATAAACAAGGTAAACAGAATAAGAAGCAAAAGGTGGGTGTGGCTGGATGACCACACTTCTGGTAACATGGGGGTGTGGCCTAATGTGCTAATAAGCTATGCTCTCATGGGTGTGGCTGGATATGCTAATGAGTTTCTGTTGTTGGGTGTGGCCTATTATGCTAATGAGTTCCTGCTGGGCTTTTTCTACAAAAAAAGCCCTGTGTACATGTACACATGCACCCCCCCCTAGGGTTGCCATTTTCCAGGTGTGATCTGGAGATCTCCCAGAATTACAACTGATTTCCACACTACAGATCAAGGCGGTGTTAGGCTGTCTTTAGCAGTAGAAAAGTAAAGTAGGAGCTGCGGTGGCTCAAGTGGTTAAAACGCTGAACTGCAGGCTGTGGAAGGTCAGTAGTTCAGCAGTTCGAGATCCGGGTTGCCGCATGACGGAGTGAGCTCCCGTCTCTAATTCCAGCTCCTGCCAACCTAGCAGTTCGAAAGCAAGAAATTGCAAGTAGATAAATAGGTACCACTTCAGTGGGAAGGTCACAGCGTTCCGTGCGCCTTGGTGTTTAGTCATGCTGGCCACAGGACCACGGAAACGTCTTCGGACAGCGCTGGCTCTTCGACTTTGAAACGGAGATGAGCACCACAACCCTAGAGTCGGATTCGACTGGCTTTTGAGCAAGGGAACCTTTACCTTTACCTTTAGCAGTAGAAAAGAGCAAGAGTCCAGTAGCACCTCAAAACTAACAGAATTTGTGGCAGGGGAGACAATGCTCCCTCTAAGGCTAAGCTGTGGAGCCTTGTGAGCAAAAATTCTCCTTTGTGAGCCGCCGGCATGAAAGTTGTGAGCGAGCCATTAGACAGCTGCGTGAATGAATTTGCTCTGGAGCCCTCCTTCCTGAGCGGAGACAAAAACCTGTGAGCCTGGAGGCTAAAAAAAACTTGTGAGCTAGCTCACACTCACTCAGCTTAGAAAGAACACTGCAGGGGAGGAACTTTTGTGAGCCGCTGCTCACCTCTTCAGGACACTACGGATATTAGTTCCCCTAGGGGATAAAATGCTCCAAATCTCCAGGAATTTCCCAGCTCAGAGTTGGCAACCCTACGCACCCCCTTGTTACTTCAGCAGCAGAATGAGTATAGCAGGGGTCATTTCCTGCAGGAGCACACAGGAGCGGAGCTCTGGCAGTAAGGAGCCCAGGGGGCGGGCACATGCAACAAGCCCCGCCCCCTGCTACCAGCAGCCCTCAGTTGGGCCATGAGGAGCAAGAAGCAGCCAGGTAAGTTGCAGAGCTCCCCCCCCCCCGCGTCGCACCCCACCGCGACCCT
>NW_015160923.1:128954-141248 GCF_001447785.1 Gekko japonicus
CTACCCCCACCCCCCCCCATAGCTAGCAATCCAGAACAGTCCAGTGGAGCCTGAGCGGTGGGTGTTGCCTTCTGACACACTTCCGGTGATGTCAGGGGGTGTGGCATATGCAAATAAGTTATGCTAATGAGTTATGCTAATGAGTTATGCTAATGAGCTCCTGCACCTCTTTTTTTCTACGAAATGACCCCTGGAGTAAAGTGATTTGAGCCTTGCTGTCAATACATCAGCCGTTTCTCCCTGTAAAACCTGCTTCTCTGGCTTTAATTGCACGCACTGCTCAAGAGGGCCTCCACCATCTAAGATTATATAAGCCGTGCTTCTGGAAACCAGGGGGGAAGTTTTGTTTAAAGGAAGAACTGGGTGTGACTCAGTTCAGGGACATTAGAAAATAACCTCAACGGTGTTATTGTATGGAAAATTACAACCCTTGGTGGATATCGCAGGGAATGTTTTGCCTGTGGCCTGGTTTGTGGAGCAGAAAGGAAGCCACCGAATGGCACCAGTAATAATAATTATCGTATGGATCCGTCGAGGATGGGCAAGTGGGCGTCAACGTGGCGAGTGGGGTTCAGTGTGGCCAAGTGCAAAGTGATGCACATTGGGGCCAAAAATCCTAACTATAAATACACGTTGATGGGCAGAGACTGGCAGAGACTGACCAAGAGACAGATCTTGGATGTTGTAGTAGATAACTCACTGAAAATGTCGAGACAGTGTGTGACTGCAATAAAAAAGGCCAAGGCTATGCTGGGGATTATTAGGGAGGGAATTGAAAACAAATCAGCCAGCATCTTCATGCCCCTGTATAAACCGATGGTGCGACCTGATTTGGAGTACTGTGTACAGTTCTGGTCGCCACCCCTCAAAAAGGATATTATCGCATTGGGAAAAGTGCAGAAAAGGGCAACGAGAATGATAAAAGGGTTGGAACACTTTCCCTATGAAGGAAGGTTAAAACGCTTGGGGCTCTTTAGCTTGGAGAAACGACGACTGAGGGGTGACACAGTCGAGGTTTATATGATTATGCATGGGATAGAGCAGGTCGAGAAAGAAGTACTTTTCTCCCTTTCTCACAATACAAGAACTCGTGGGCACTCCATGAAATTGCTGAGCGGTCGGGTTAGAATGGATAAAAGGAAGTACTTCTTCCCCCAAAGAGTGATTAACACATGGAATTCACTGCCACAGGAGGTGGTGGTGGCTACAAGCATGGATGGCTTCAAGAGGGAATCGGATAAACATCTGGAGCAGAGGTCCATCAGTGGCTATTAGCCACAAGGTATAGATAGGAACTCTCAGTCTGGGGCGAGTGATGCTCTGTATTCTTGGTGCTTGGGGGGGCAATAGTGGGAGGGCTTCTGGTGTCCTGGCCCCACTGATGGACCTCCTGATGGCACCTGGTGTTTTTGGCCACTGTGTGACACAGAGTGCTGGACTGGAGGGGCCATCGGCCTCATCCAACACTGGCTTCTCTTTATCTTCTTATGTTCTTATGGCATTGTGTGTAGAATAGCCAGGAGGAGATGCTAAGATTGTCTGGCAGCCAGAGGTTCTAGCTCTTTTAGCGTTATGCACCACTAGATGGTGAGCTAGACTTGTTTTCAAGGGAAGAGACGTTTCAGAGATGGTTTGCCATTACCTGTCTTTGCGTCACGACCCTGGTATTCCTTGGTGGTCGCCCATCGACATACTTACCAGGGCCGACCCTGCTTCGCTTCCGAGATCTGATGAGATTGGGCTAGCCTTGGTTATCCAGGTCAAGCACCAGTGAAAGCAGCTGATGGGATTTCTCGATTCGCTTTCGGAAAGAACAGTGGGCCGGCCCCAGTGGGTGTTAACTGTTCCCCCACCAGTGTTCCCTCTAAGCTGAGTTAGTGTGAGCTAGCTCCCAGTTTTTTAGCCTCCGGCTCACACATTTGTGTCTCCGCTTAGGAAGGAGGGCTCCAGAGCAAACTGATTTATGTGGCAGCCAAATGGCTCGCTCACAGCTTTAATGCCAGCAGCTCGCAAAGTAGGAGGGTGAAGCTGGTTCCTTATTCCCACTTCCTTATTAATTCCTTGTTGTTGTTGTTCAGTCGCACAGTCGAGTCTGACTCTTCGCGACCCCATGGACCAGATCCCGCCAGGCCTTCCGGACTTCCGCTGTCCTCTGAAGTTTGCTCAATTTCATGTTCGTTGCATCGATGACACGGTCTAACCATCTCATCCTTTGCCGTCCCCGTCTTCTTTGACCTTCAATCTTTCCCAGCATCAGGGTCTTCTCCAGTGAGGGCTCCCTTCTCATTGGGTGGCCAAAGTATTTGAGCTTCAGTTTCATTATCTGGCCTTCCAGGGAACAGTCAGGGTTGATTTCTTTTAGGACTGACTGATTTGATCTCCTTGCAGTCCAATTCCTTATTCCTTACTTATTCGTGTAGTCATTCAGAAACACTAAGGAGAGTGTTTCAGCCTTCTTTCTTGCTCACAAGACCCCACAGCTTAGAGGGAGCAGGAGCAGGCAAGCAAGAATTTTAGAGTCCAGCTGCTTGGCGTTAGCAGCTAGAGGATGATAAATGGGGATGTAGGGTTGCCAACCTCCAGACGGTGGCTGGACATCTTCTGGAATTACAGCCGCTCTCCCAGTGACAGAGATCAGTGCCACTGGAGAAAATGGCTTCTTTGGAGGGTGGACTCCATGGGATTACAGCCCACTGATAAACCTCCCCAGTCTTCCACCCTGAATCTCCAGGAATTTCCCAGCCTGGAGGTGGCAACCCTGCATGACAACAACCCAGTGAGCAATGCTCCCTCTAAGCTGCGGAGCCTTGTGAGCAAAAGCCAGGGCTATTTTTGGGCAGGAACGCACAGGAATGGAGTTCCGGCTGGCTCCCAAGTTGGCCACGCCCAGCAGGAACTTATTAGCATAATAGGCCACACCCAACAGCAGAAACTCATTAGGATTGGCTACATTAGGGGTATGTGACCTAACATGCAAAGGAGTTCCTGCTACAAAAAAGCCCTGGGTTTTGACAACAAACAAGGTAAAGAGAATAAGAAGGGAAAGGTGGGTGTGGCTGGATGACCACACTTCTGGTAACATGGGGGTGCGGCCTAATGTGCTAATGAGCTGTGCTGTCAGGGGTGTGGCCTAGTATGCTAATGAGTTCCTGCTGTTGGGTGTGGCCTATTATGCTAATGAGTTCCTGCTGGGCTTTTTCTACAAAAAGAGCCCTGATTAAAATTCTACTTTGCGAGCTACTGGCATTCAAGTTGTGAGCGAACGATTTGGCTGCTGCATGAATTAGTTTGCTCTGGAGCCCTCCCTTCCTGAGCTAAGGCAAAAATGTGTGAGCCGGAGGCTAAAAAAACCTGTGAGCTAGCTCACACTAACTCAGCTTAGAGGGAACACTGCCTGTGAGCTACCCTGAGAAATTGTGACCGGCTCAAGGACTCACCGGGGGAGGGGGGGTCGGTGTCCTGTCTTTTGCCCTCGATCTCTCCAGTTCCAGCCAAACATGCAAAGAGAACAAGCAGGAAGGGTTTTTGTTTCTGTTTTTGGCATCGAGGGGAAATACGCAGGCATTTCCTGAAGGTCGTTCACTGACTCCGGTGACCGGGAATAGGAACCGGAAGGCCAAGCTCTGCTTCTTCCTCGGTCAGCGTCAAGGCCATGAGGCCTAATGGTTTATTTACTCCTTTGGAAAATAAAGAGGCAGTGTGGTGTAGTGGTTAAGAGTCTCTCGGACTAGTATCTGGGAGGCCCGGGTTCGAATCCCCACTCCTGCCATGGGAGCTGGCTGGGTGAACTTGGGCCAGTCACGCTCTCTCCACCTAGACCTACCACACAGGGTTGTTGTGAAGGTAAAAGGGAGGAGGAGAGGATGACGAAAGCTGCTTTGGGTCCCCATGGAGGGAGAAAGGCAGAGGACACATGTATTAATCAAATAAACAAAACTAAAAACTTTTCGGTTTAGAAAAGAGACGACGTGATAGAGGTTTATAAAATGATGCATGGGGTGGAGAGTTGGCAAAGAGAAATGTTTCTCCCTCTCCTAAAAGACTAGAACTTGAGGGCATCCAGTGAAGCCGACGGGCAGTGTTCCCTCTAAGCTGAGTTAGAGTGTGAGCTGGCTCACAGTTTTTTAACCTCCGGCTCACACATTTTTGCCTTCACTCAGGAAGGACGGCCCCAGAGCAAACAAATTTATCGCTCACTCACAATTTGAATGCCAATAGCTCACAAAGTAGAATTTTTGCTCACAGGACTCCACAGCTCAGAGGGAACATTGTGTGACGGGCAGTAGGTTCAGGATGGACCAAAGGAAACACAACTTTACACAGAAAATTATTAAAATGTGGGATTCGCTGCCAGAGGATGCAGTGATGGCCACAGGAATCAACAGCTGTCAAAGGGGATTTGACAGATTCATGGAGGTCAAGTCTATCAGTGGCTACTGGCCACGGTGGCTGAGGGGAACCTCCACATTCAGAAGCAGTCAACCTCTGAATCCCAGGTCCCTCCCCAAACCGCACCATACCTAGGGTCCGTCCCTCCAAATTTCCAGGAACTTCCCAACCTGGAGCTGGTGACCCCAAAGTAGTGCTTTGATGTCAGAATGTGGGGTTCTGGGCCCTTCAAGGGAGCCCCGGCCCTCCTTCAGTTTATCGCCCTGAAAATGCGCATGCGTATGTGGGGTGCTTATTTACTGATATCCGTTATATCCCACTGTTCTTCTCAATGGGGAGTCAAAGGGGCTCACGACATCCTTCCCTTCTCTGCTTTTTTATGCTCACAACAAACTTGCAGGGTAGGTCTAGGTTAAAAGTATGCGACTGGCTCAAGGCCACCCAGTATGGCTGCCAGCCCTGGGTGGAGAAATGCCTGGAGTTTTTGGGGGTGGAGCCTGGGGAGGGGAGGGGTTTGTGATGGGGAGCAGTGTTCCCTCTAAGCTGAGTCAGTGTGAGCCAGCTCACATTTTTCCTAGCCTCCGGCGCACACATTTCTGTCTCAGCTCAGGAAGGAGGGCTCCAGAGCAAACTAAATTATGCAATAGGGAGAGCCCTCATACGGGTACAGTGCCATAGAGTCCACCCTCCAAAGCAGCCATTTCGTCCAGGGGAGCTGATCTCTGTCGTCGGGCGATAAATCGTAATAGCGGGAGATCTCCAGGCCCCACCAGGAACCTGGCAACCCTGCCACCCAGTGAGCTTCCATGTGGGAATTCGAGCCTTGGTCTCCACAGACTCTAGTCTGACCACTGCACCACACTGTCAAGGCAAGGCTGGTTAAGGCAGCTTAGGGCCCCCGTTTCTGCAGTAGTCTAAGTTGCCAACCCCCAGGTGGCACCTGGGAATTTCCTGCTGTTTCAATTGATCTACAGATTAGCGAGAAGAGAAGAGATTGGATTTATACCCTGCCCTTCACTTGGAGTCTCAGAGCGGTTTACAATCTCCTTCCCCTCCCCACAACAGACACACTGTGAGGTGGGTGGGGCTGAGACGGAGCTCTGAGACAACTGCTCCTGAGGGAACTGTAGCTTGGCCCAAGGTCACACCAGCAGGTGCAAGTGGAGGAGTGGGGAACCAAACCCGGTTCTCCCAGATTAGAGTCCGCGGACTTAACCACGACACCAAACTGCCTTAACGTCACAGCCACACGGAATAAACGCCAGATGTCTGAGAGCCCCAATACGTGAACAAATGTCACACACACACGTTTTTGTTGGGAAACATGCAAGTTTGCTTTCTATGACCATTCAATTAGACTGTGTGAAAGAGCCGCATGGCACCTGGAGATTTCCTGCTCTTTCAGTTGATCTATAGATGACCAGATTCAGTTCCCCTGGAGAAAATGGCTGCTTCGGAGGGTGGACTCTCCGGCCTTATAACCTGCTGAGGGCCCTCCCCTCCCCAACTCCTGTCCTCCCTGCCCCCATAACCTCCAGGCAGGGGTCACTTCGTAGAAAAAGAGGTGCAGGAGCTCATTAGCATACCTTATTTGCATATGCCACACACCCTGATATCACTGGAAGTGTGTCAGAAGGCAACACCCACCGCTCAGGCTCCACTGGACTGTTTTGGATTGCTAGCTATTGGGGGGGGGACATGCAGACCTGTCCTCACAGAGGAGGGAGAGCTTGTACCTGAATAAGACTTGGTCTTAAAGGTGCCACCGGACTGTTTTGGACCGGGGGGCCGGGGGGGGGCTCTACAACTTACCTGGCTGCTTCTTGCTCTGACTGAGGGCTGCTGGGAGCAGGGGGTGGGGCTTGCTGCATGGGCCTGCCCCCTGGTCTCCTTACTGCCGGAGCGCCGCTCCTGTGCGCTCCCGCAGAAAATGACCCCTGCCTCCAGGTATTTCCCAACCCAGACCTAGGGTTGCCAGCCTCCAAGTGGGGCCTGGGGATCTCCCGCTTTTACAACTGATCTCCAGTTGACATAGATCTGCTCCCCTGGAGAAGATGGCTGCTTTGGAGGGTGGACTCTGTGGGCTTGTGCCATGCTGAGGCCCCTCCCCAAACCCCGCCCTCTCCCGGATCCACCCCCAAAGTCTCCAGATATTTTCCAACCCAGACCTGGCAACCCTGCCCAGATCTAACAACCCTAAATCCGGCATGCAGGTAAACAGCCCGTTCTCTGGGGAAGCCTCAGATGGGCAGGCGAGAGCCGTCTCTGCTCCTCCTTGCTGGCTGTGCACGCTCCTTCCCCGTGGCCAGACGGAGGAAGTGTCCTTTTTCTTCCCTCTGCATTGCTGAACTCTCCGTAGCGCTCTCCCCGCACCTCCTTGGCCATGTGAAACAGGCATGCCCGCTCATTGTCGGCGCGGGCCCTGTTCACATGGCTTCCCCATGGAGGAGCCCTTTCCAAGAAGCCCTGGGAACAAGTGGGCCTGATAAACAAGCCGCGCTGTTTTGGTCTTTTCTGCACAGCGCTCGGAGAGGGAAAACATATTTTGCAAATATCTCGGCCGGGCCGTAGCAGCTGGGTTTTTTTAAAAAGAAATCCCCGAAGACGCCTTCTTTTCAGGCACTGGCCTGTCGAGCTCCCCGGCAGTGGCATCGAATCAAAGGGGTTTGAGTTTTTTCGAGGTATTCTGGGACGCCCGGCAAACATCATTCGTAAACACGGCTTTAGGGTTGTTTCCTGGAATTCAGAGGACGGGGCTTGCTGTTTTGGGGTTTTGTTGTTCCGGGGCTGATGGGACGCTCGCGAGGAGGGGGATGCGTCTTTGCAAATGTTTATTTCTGAAACGATCGGGGCATCGCTGTTCCAGAACACCCCTGCAGGCAATTTAAGTCATAATAATCACAACTGCACATGTTCCGTTTCCTCCGCCCCTCCCTTGGGAAATGGTGTCATGTTCTACTTTGGTTCTGCTAATCTTAGAATCATAGAATGTTAGAGTTGGAAGGGACCTTGCAGGTCAGGGGTCATTTCATAGAAAAAGAGCTAGGGGGACTCATTAGCATAACTCATTAGCATATGCCACACCCCCTGACATCACCGGAAGTGTGTCCTCCCCACAGCCGGCGGCGACCTCCAGCGAGCACCAGCAGGAAGCTCCAGGCCCCGCCCTCCTGCACCTCACCCGGGGGGATGGCGTCCCCCCGCGTCCCCCCCAAATGACCCCTGTTGCAGGTCATCTAGTCCAACCCCCTGCACTCCGCAGGACCATAGCCGAAAGATAGCCCTACGACATACCCGAAAGGTGGTCACCGAGCCTCCGCTTGAAAACGTCCAGCGAAGGAGCATCCACCCCCTCCCGAGGCAGACTGTTCCACTGCTCAACCACTCTTACAGTTAGGAAGTTTCTCCTGATATTTAGCCGGTAACTACTCCCTTGTCATTTTTACCCATTAGATCTAGTCTTGCAATCTGGAGCAAGAGAGAATAGATCTGCTCCATCTTCTGCATGACAGCCCTTCAGGTACTTGAAGACTGCAATCATGTCCCCTCTAAGCCTTCTCTTTCCCAGGCTAAACAGACCCAACTCTTTCAGCCTTTCCTCGTAAGACTTGGATGCCAACCCTCTCACCAGCCTGGTTTCCCTCTGGACACGCTCGAGCTTGTCAACATCCTTCCTACAATGTGGTGCCCAAAACTGGACACAGTGCTCCAGCTGAGGCCTGACCATAGCAGAAGAGAGCGGAACGACCACCTCCCGTGATCTGGACACAATGCTTCTGTTAATGCATCCTAAGATTGCATTCGCTTTCTTCGCAGCCACATCGCACTGCAGGCTCATGTTTAGCTTGTGATCAACCAGAACACCCCGATCCCTTTTACAGGTGCTGCTGTCAAGCCGAGTCCCTCCCTTTGGTTTTTTGTACCTAAGTGTAGGACTTTGCACTTCTCTCTATTGAAATCCATTTCATGTGTTTCCATCTCATGGCTGTGGACTTGTATTCTTTCAGCCAGGGTGATGCCGTGGTTGGAGTTTGGGGGGGATTTGAACCCGGGCCTCCCAGGTCCTAGTCACCCTGCCGTGGAAGCGTGCTGGGCGACCTTAGGCCAGCCGCACACTCGGCCTCACCTACCTCACAGGGCTGTTGTGAGGATAAAATGGAGGGAATGATGAAACGGCTTCGGGTGCCCGCTTGCGTGCCCGGAGGAGAGGCTCTGCTTGACATGCAGAAGGTCCCAGGTTCGGTTCCCAGCATCTCCAGTTAAAAGGACCAGGCAGGAGGCGATGGGGAAGAGCCCGGCTTGGATTTCCTGGAGACCTGGGGTTGCCAGCCTCCAGGCGGTGGCTGGAGACCTCCTGGGCTTACAACGGATCTCCAGGCGACAGAGATCAATCCGCCTGGAGGAAATGGCCGCTTTGGAAGGGGGACTCTGTGGCATTATCCCCCAAGTCCCTCCCCTCCCTAAACCCCGCCCTCCTCTGGCTCCACCCCCCAAATTACCAGGTATTTCCCAACCCGGAGCTGGCAACACTACAGTGAACGCATTCGACGTGGTGATCGGTGGCTGTTAGCCTCGACAGAGCTAAAAGGACCTTCGACCCATTCATGCTGGCTGGTTCCACCAACGGTGATTAGCCAGGATGGCCAAACAGGACCTCCATGTTCAGAGGCAGTATACCTCAGAGTACCAGTTGCTGAAAGGGCGGTGGAACCAATGGGGGAATACATCGGCTTCTGTGCCCTTGCTGGTAAGGTTCCAGGGCCCTTTGGTTGCCTAGCCTGAGTAACATGAAGCCTGATCAGATGCTCCGGTTATGGCTGCCAGCCTCCAGGTGGTGGCTGGGGATCTGCTGTTGCAACTGATGAAGAGAGAGGAAGTTGGATTTATACTCCGCCCTTCACTACCCAAAGGTGTCTCAGAGCGGCTGACAAACTCCTTTCCCTTCCCCTCCCCACTACAGACACCCTGTGAGGTAAAAGAAGAAGATTGGATTTACACCCCGCCCTTCACTACCCGAAGGTGTCTCAGAGGGGCTGACAAACTCCTTCCCCTTCCCCTCCCCCTCCCCACAACAGACACCCTGTGAGGTAAAAGAAGAAGATTGGATTTACACCCCGCCCTTCACTACCCGAAGGTGTCTCAGAGGGGCTGACAAACTCCTTCCCCTTCCCCTCCCCCTCCCCACAACAGACACCCTGTGAGGTAAAAGAAGAAGATTGGATTTACACCCCGCCCTTCACTACCCGAAGGTGTCTCAGAGGGGCTGACAAACTCCTTCCCCTTCCCCTCCCCCTCCCCACAACAGACACCCTGTGAGGTAAAAGAAGAAGATTGGATTTACACCCCGCCCTTCACTACCCGAAGGTGTCTCAGAGGGGCTGACAAACTCCTTCCCCTTCCCCTCCCCCTCCCCACAACAGACACCCTGTGAGGTAAAAGAAGAAGAAGAGGAGATTGGATTTATACCCTGCCCTTCACTAACCGAAGGTATCTCTGAGGGGCTGACAAACTCCTTTCCCTTCCCCTCCCCACTACAGACACCCTGTGAGGTAAAAGAAGAAGAAGAAGAAGAGATTGGATTGGCTACTGCACAAATCAGTTAGCTCTAGAGCCATCCTTCCTAAGCTAGGACAAAAATGTGTGAGCTGGAGTCTAAAAAACTGTGAGCTAGCTCACACTAACTCAGCTTAGAGGGAGCACTGGCTCTCCAGGGTCTTGGGAAGGGGTATCCCAGGCCACCTGCAACCTACTCAGGGACTAAACCTGGAACCTTCTGCGTGCCAAGCAGACTCTGCCACTGTGCCAAAGCCCCTCCCTGCTGCATGTACTGATTGTACCTTTAACCGAGCGTGTACATTTTGTTTTTCCAGGCAGAATAAGATTTTAAAATGTAGAACAGCGGCATGAGAGGGGAGGGTGGGAGGGAGGGTTAGTGACAATTTTGGTTTTCTGCCAATCAGCACTGCACGCCGTAAATTCTCGGTATTGTTTTCCTGATTTGAGTGCAAAAATGGTACATCTAAATAAAGTAAAGGTAAAGGTTCCCTTGCTCGAAAGCCAGTCAAATCCGACTCTAGGGTTGCGGTGCTTATCTCCGTTTCAAAGCTGAAGAGCCAGCGCTGTCCGAAGATGTTTCCGTGGTCATGTGGCCGGCATGACTAAACACCAAGGCACACGGAACGCTGTTACCTTCCCACCGAAGTGGTACCTATTTATCTACTTGCAATCTCTTGCTTTCGAACTGCTCGGTTGGCAGGAGCTGGAACTAGAGACGGGAGCTCACTCCGTCATGCGGCACACTCGGGTCTCGAACTGCTGAACTACCGACCTTCCACAGCCTGCAGTTCAGCAACCACTTGAGCCACTGCAGCTCCACATCTAAATAGAAAGCAGTATATGAATAAGCTTCCATTGCAGGACCGTTGCTAAAATGGGATCTGTCTGTACTGTCGGACGGGGAATAGCTGTGTCATCACACAGCTTTTCACGTGATGCAGTTTTTTCTGGGGGGAGGAGGAGGGTTAACCAAACAGAACGACTGAAGAGACGTGGTGAGAATTCCCACGGACTGTCAAGGGAGACACCCACACAAATATTTACCCACGTGGCACTCCCAGCATAAGTGGCGGCGATTTCGCAGGAGAGATAACGTTTTGGAATCGGGCCATCCCTGCTGTCCTTTCTGTGGAAAAAATGGCTGTAAAATGGAGAAAAAAAAACAGAGTCGGTTGGGCCCTTCCCCCAGGGTTGCGAACTTCTCGGTGGGACCTAGCGACCGCCCCCTGTTTTTCGGTTTCGAAAAGAGAAGGCTAAGGCAGGATAGGAGCCAGTGTTCCCTCTAAGCTGAGTGAGTGTGCGCTAAAGGTAAAGGTAAAGGTTCCCTTGCTCGAAAGCCAGTCGAGTCCGACTCTAGGGTTGCTGTTTGTTGTTGTTCAGTCGCACAGTCGAGTCCGACCCATCGCGACCCCATGGACGAGCTCTCGCCAGGCCTTCCGATCTTCCGCCGTCCTCTGAAGTTGGCTCAACTTCATGTTCGTTGCATCGATGACACTGTCTAACCATCTCATCCTTTGCCGTCCCCGTCTTCTTTGACCTTCAATCTTTCCAAGCATCAGGGTCTTCTCCAGTGAGGGCTCCCTTCTCATTTGGTGGCCAAAGTATTTGAGCTTCAGTTTCATTATCTGGCCTTCCAGGGAACAGTCAGGGTTGATTTCTTTTAGGATTGACTGATTTGTTCTTCTTGCAGTCCAAGGGACTCTCAAGAGTCTCCTCCAGCACCATAGTTCAAAAGAATCTATTCTTCGGCGCTCGGCCTTCCTTATAGTCCAGCTCTCGCAGCCATACATGACTACTGGGAATACCATTGCTTTGACCATGCGGACTTTTGTTGGCAGGGTGATGTCTCTACTTTTTATCATGCTGTTTAAGTTCGCCATCGCTTTCCTCCCAAGGAGCAGGGTTGCTGTGCTCATCTCCATTTCCAAGCCGAAGAGCCAGCGCTGTCCGAAGACGTTTCCGTGGTCATGTGGCCGCCATGACTAAACACCAAGGCGCACGGGACGCTGTTATCTTCCCACCGAAGTGGTACCTATTTATCTACTTGCAATTTCTTGCTTTCGAATGGCTAGGTTGGCAGGAGCTGGAACTAGAGACGGGAGTGTCAGCTAGCTCACCGTTTTTTAGCCTCCGGCTCACACATTTTTGTCCTGACTCAGGAAGGAGGGCTCCAGAGCAAACTAATTTATGCAGCAGCCAAATGGCTCACTCACAACTTTAATGCCAGAAGCTCACAAAGTAGAATTTTTGCTCACAAGACTCCAAAGCTTAGAGAAGAAGAAGAAGAAGAAGAAGAAGAAGAAGAAGAAGAAGAAGAAGAAGAAGAAGAAGAAGAAGAAGAAGAAGAAG
>NW_015160923.1:141360-152855 GCF_001447785.1 Gekko japonicus
GGGAACACTGCCTGTGAGGTAGGTCGGGCTGAGAGAGCTCTTGACAGAAACTGCTCTTCTTCAAGGACAGCTCTTATCAGAACTACGGCTTGCCCAAGGTCGTCCAGCCAGGTGCAAGTGGAGGAGTGGGGAATCAAACCCGGTTTTCCCAGATTAGAGTCCACACACTTAACCACTACACATTGGAGCATTGGATATGACAGAGGTTTATAAAATTGTGCATGGGGTGGAGAGAGTTGACCAAGAGAAACGTTTCTCCCCCTCCCAAAAGACCAGAACTGCAGGGCATCCAATGAAGATGATGGGCAGTCGGTTCAGGACAGACAAAAGGAAATTCTGCTTTACACAGCGAGTGATTAAAAGGTGGAGTTCGCTGCCAGAGGATGTAGTGATAGCCACAGGCTTAGACAGCTGTAAAAGGGGATTAGATAGATTCATGGAGGATCATATCAGTGACTATGTACTAGCCAGGGCTATTTTTGGGCAGGAACGCACAGGGACGGAGTTCCGGCTGGCTCCCGAGTTGGCCACGCCCAGCAGGAACTCATTAGCATAATAGGCCACACCCAACAGCAGAAACACATTCGGATTGGCTACATTAGGGGTGTGTGGCCTAACATGCAAAGGAGCTCCTGCTACAAAAAAGGCCCTGGGTTTTGACAACAAACAAGGTAAACAGAATAAGAAGCAAAAGGTGGGTGTGGCTGGATGACCACACTTCTGGTAACACGGGGGTGCGGCCTAATGTGCTAATGAGTGGTGCTGTCAGGGGTGTGGCCCATTAGGCTAATGAACTCCTGCTGTTGGGTGTGGCCTGTTATGCTAATGAGTTCCTGCTGGGGCTTTTCTACAAAAAGAGCCCTGGGCCATGAAGACAGATTCAGGTGGGTAGCCAAGTCGGTCTGAAGCGGCAGAACAAAGTTCGAGTCCCGTGGCACCTTTAAGACCAACAAAGTTTAATTCAAGGTATACGCTTTCGCGTCCAAGGACACTTCTTCAGCCATGGTGAGTGAGGGGCACCTCCACATTCAGAGGCACTAATCCTCTGGATCCCAGAGCCAGGAGGCAACCTCAGGGGAAGGCCTCGGCCTCTGTGCCCTGTTGTTGGCCATCCAGAGGAACTGGTTGGCCACTGTGTGAGACAGGATGCTGGACTAGATGGACCCCTGGTCTGACCCAGCAGGGCTCTTCTGATGTTCTTATTAAGGCCTCAGACTCTATGCCCTGTTGTTGGCCCTCCAGAGGAACTGGTTGGACACTGTGTGAGACTGGATGCTGGACTAGATGGACCCTCACTGGTCTGAACCAGCAGGGCTCTTCTGATGTTCTTATGAAGGCCTTGGCCTCTATGCCCTGTTGTTGGCTGTCCAGAGGAACTGGTTGGCCACTGTGTGAGGCAGGATGCTGGACTAGATGGACCACTGGTCTGATCCAGCAGGGTTGTTCTTATGTTCTCATGAAGGCCTCAACCTCTATGCCCTGTTGTTGGCCGTCCAGAGGAACCGGTTGGCCATTGTGTGAGGCCAGATGCTGGACTAGCACTGGTCTGATCCAGCAGGGTTGTTCTTATGTTCTCATGAAGGCCTCAACCTCTATGCCCTGTTGTTGGCCGTCCAGAGGAACCGGTTGGCCATTGTGTGAGGCCAGATGCTGGACTAGATGGACCTCTGGTCTCATCCAGCAGGGCTTTTCATCTGTTCTTGCGGCCCTCTGACTCAGAGCTCACAAACTCCCCCCCCCTTTGGAAATAGCAGCCAAACACGATCCTGATTCAGTGCATGATCGCAACACAGGAGAGGGGAGTTTAACACCCCCGCTCCACCCCCATGTAAGTGTTGCTTTCCTAGCTTACGTGAAGCTGTTCTTCGTGTGGGTGGAAAACATATTGTTAATCTGGGTCCTTTCTCAGTCCTGTGAGTAGGTGCTTGTCGGGGGGGGGGGGGGGGGACAGACTGGGAATTCTGTGTTTGCAAAGCCGGTCAACGCCAAGGGCTGGATCACATCTTGTCCCGGGCCTACGATGTTCCACAGAGCTCTCTGCGAGCGAGCGGGTGTACGATAGGGGACAGAATGCGCTGTTTGCAGAGCTCTCGTTGACTCAGGATTCCTTTGGAGGCACCATTAGGATTCCACGTGTTCTCCAACTGTCAAACTTGGCTCTGACTTGTGAAATGCCACCGTCAGTGTCCCTGACGTCAGACTCGCAGTGGTAATTGCGGGAGTCGAGCCATGACCCTAAAACCTACTAAAGAGGGTCTGCGATCCTTGGAATCGGGTGAGGGAGAACACTCGGTGACGTCAGCCTGGTTTCAGAACGGAGGGCCGGGGCACAGCTTGTGCTGTGTGTCTCGGGGCGTGGTTATTTGGGGAGGAACGTGAGATTTTACGGCTTCCAGGGCATACATTTGGCAGTGTAAACTGGGGTATGGGTTTCTGGCCACAGCCTAACGTTTGAGAAGCCGACAGACCGGGACGGAGTGAAATTGCTACCCAGCGAGAAAACAGATAGGGTTACCGGCTTCCCCAGAAAGAGGCGAGGAGACCCTTTTCAAGTGCCCGTATAATTATCTTTTAAATAGAAGCCTCTGTATAACAACCCAGGGATGAATACTCCACTAGTAAAGGTAAAGGTTCCCTTGCTCGAAAGCCAGTCGAGTCCGACTCTAGGGCTGCGGTGCTCATCTCCGTTTCAAAGCCGAAGAGCCAGCGCTGTCCGAAGACGTTTCCATGGTCATGTGGCCGGCATGACTAAACACCAAGGCGCACGGAACGCTGTTACCTTCCCACCAAAGTGGTACCTATTTATCTACTTGCAATTTCTTGCTTTCGAACGGCTAGGTTGGCAGGAGCTGGAACTAGAGACGGGAGCTCACTCCGTCATGCGGCAACTCGGGTCTCGAACTGCTGAACTATTGACCTTCCACAGTTCAGCATCTTAAGCACTTGAGCCACCGCAGCTCCAAATACTCCACTAAAAAAGGTTAAAAAAAATCAGCCTAGGGAAAACTTGAGATAAGTAGCAGGCAGACACTCGAGTATGACTGCTTCCAAACATTTTTGCAAACCTGAGTCACGGGCCTGACGTCACCAGGGCACTGTCTTTGCAGGGCGGCTTGGCTAGTTGCCGTGACAACACGGGCCTTGTGACATCATCGGAGGAATCAGAACTGGGGGTGGTGGTGCGGAAAGCGAGACAGTTGGCTCATTTAACTGACAACGATGAGGGCAGGCGGGCCCGAAGGGATCCGGAGGTGAGTTTTCATCTGAAAGGAGATTGATCGGGCAGCGGAGGAGGAATGCGGTGGCTTATCTTTGGACGGCTGGCGGTGTCACAGTTAAACTCGGGCCTTGGTTGCTAGGCCTACAGTGCTGGCGTATGAGCCTAAGAGAAGCCCATGTTGGATCAGGCCAGTGGCCCCTCCAGTCCAACACTCTGTCACACAGTGGCCAAAACCCAGGTGCCCTCAGGAGGTCCACCAGCAGGGCCATAAGAACATAAGAGAAGCCATGTTCGATCAGGCCAATGGCCTCTCCAGTCCAACACTCTGTCACACAGTGGCCAAAACCCAGGTGCCCTCAGGAGGTCCACCAGCAGGGCCATAAGAACATAAGAGAAGCCATGTTCGATCAGGCCAATGGCCTCTCCAGTCCAACACTCTGTCACACAGTGGCCAAAACCCAGGTGCCCTCAGGAGGTCCACCAGCAGGGCCATAAGAACATAAGAGAAGCCATGTTCGATCAGGCCAATGGCCTCTCCAGTCCAACACTCTGTCACACAGTGGCCAAAACCCAGGTGCCCTCAGGAGGTCCACCAGCAGGGCCATAAGAACATAAGAGAAGCCATGTTCGATCAGGCCAATGGCCTCTCCAGTCCAACACTCTGTCACACAGTGGCCAAAACCCAGGTGCCCTCAGGAGGTCCACCAGCGGGGCCAGAACTCCAGAAGCCCTCCCACTGTTGCCCCCCAAGCACCAAGAATACAGAGCATCACGTTGCACCCGGCAAAAGGTGCCATCTATACCTTGTGGCTAATAGCCATGCATAGACCTCTGCTCCATATCTTTATGCAGTCCCCTCTTGAAGCATGCCAGGAGAGAGTGTGCCAGAGCCCAAGGTGTGCCAGCATGGTACCCCCCCCCCCGTCGATCCATCACGTTGCTGGAACTTGTCTCTGCCACAAGTTCACTAACTGGTTTTAGGCAAGTTTCTCTCTCTGTCTCTCAGCTTCACCCCTACAATCTGTTATAAAGGCATATGTTGGCCTACCTTGCAGGGCTGTTGTTGAAGCCATAATCAGATAATCGACAAGGAGCGTTCTGAACACTGAAAGCAACCATACAAGTGCTAAGTATTGTTAACAAAAGAACATAAGAAGGGCCCTGCTGGAACAAACCGATGGTCCATCTTGACCAGATTCCTGTTTTACTGTTGCGGTGGCTCAAGTGGTTAAGATGCTGAACTGCAGGCTGTGGAAGGTCGGTAGTCCAGCAGTTCGAGACCCGGGTGCCACATGATGGAGTGAGCTCCCGTCTCTAGTTCCAGCTCCTGCCAACCTAGCAGTTCGAAAGCAAGAAATTGCAAGTAGATAAATAGGTACCACTTCGGTGGGAAGGTAACAGTGTTCCGTGCACCTCGGTGTTTAGTCATGCCGGCCACATGACCACGGAAACGTCTTCGGATAGCGCTGGCTCTTCGGCTTTGAAACGGAGATGAGCACCGCAACCCTAGAGTCGGACTCGACTGGCTTTCGAGCAAGGGCACCTTTACCTTTACCTTTTATAACCAGCTGATGTGGAGGGCCAATGAACAGGGCACAGAGGTTGAGGGCCCTCCCCAGATATTGCCTGCAGGCAGAGGTCATTTCTGGGGGGATCGCAGGGGATCGCAGTTCCCCCGGGTGAGGTGCAGGGGGGCGGGGCACACGACGAAGCCCCGCCCCTTCTTCCGGCCGCCCCCTTCTTCCAGCCTCATTCTGTTGCAGAAGGAGGAAGAAGCAGGAGGGTAAGTTGGCGTCCTCCCCCTCTGCCTGGCCGAGGCCACTCCACATGGCCTCCGCAAGGACTCCCAGCCCCATCCAGGAGCTTCCCCGAGGTAGCTGTGTTAGTCTGTTGCTGCAAAATAGTCCAAGAGTTCAAATAGCACCTTTAAGACTAACAAATAGCACCTTTAAGACTAACCTTTAAGACTAAGACTAACTGAGTGGTGGGTGTGGCCTTATGACATACTTCCTGTGATGTCAGGGGGTGTGGCATATGCTAATGAGTTATGCTAATGAGTTCCTCTAGCTCTTTTTCTACGAAACGACCCCTGCCTGCAGGCATTGGTATTTCCTGGTTGACGACCTCTGCATATGGAGGCTTCAATTTTTCACTATAACTAGTAGCCATTGATGGGTCTCTCTCCTTCATCAGTCTGTCTTTTAAAATTATCTGTGTTTGTGGTCGTCATTGCATCCACTGGGAGTGAATTCCACAATGTAATTTCCTCACTGATGACGCTTGCCAACCTCCAGGTGGTAGCTGGAGGTCTGTTGGGATGACAACTGCTCTCCAGGCAACAGAGATCAGCTCCCCTGGAGAAACTGGCTGCTTTGGAAGGTGGACTCCGTGGCATCATACCCTACTGAAGTCCCTCCCCCTCCCCAAACCCCGCCCTCCTCAGGCTCCACCCCCAAATCTCCAGGTGTTTCTCAACCTGGAGTTGGCAACCTTTCTCACTGAGTAAAGACATCCTTCCTTCGGTCTGTCCTGAATATGCTGCCCGTCATCTTTGTCGGGCGACCCCAAATTCTAGTGGAGAGGGAGAAAATCATTGTTGCCTTTAATGTCATGAGATACATCCAGGGGTCATTTTGTAGAGAAAGAGGTGCAGGAGCTCATTAGCATAATGCATTAGCATAACTCATTTGCATATGCCACACCCCCTGACATCACCGGAAGTGTGTCAGAAGGCGACACCCACCATTCAGGCTCCACTGCACTGTTTTGGATGGCTAGCTATTGGGGGGGGGGGAATGTGCAGATCTGTCCTCCCAGAGGAGGGAGAGCTTGTACCTGAATAAAACTTGGTCTTAAAGGTGCCACTGGACTGTTTTGGGCCGGGGGGGGGCTCTGCAACTTACCTGGCTGCTTCTTGCTGTGATTGAGGGCTGCTGGGAGCAGGGGGTGGGGCTTGTTGCATGTGCCCGCCTCCTGGGCTCTTTACTGCAGGAGCGCCGCTCCTATGCACTCCTGCAGGAAATGACCCCTGGATACATCGATCAGATTTAAACAAGCTGAAGGGTAGATTTTGTTTGAAGATGAGGAGAAATCTCTCAGCGTTCTGAGTAGAACAGAGTTGGAGTCCGGTGGCACCTTTAAGACCGACAAAATTTAATTCTGGGTATAAGATTTCATGTGTGAAGAGAAGAGGAGATTGGATTTATACCCTGCCCTTCACAACCCAAAGGTGTCTCAGAGCGGTTTACAAACTTCTTTCCCTTCCCCTCCCCACAACAGACACCCTGTGAGGTAGGTGGGGCTGAGAGAGCTCTGACAGAAACTGTTCTTTTTTCAAGAACAGCTCTGCCAGAACTGTGGTTTACCCAAGGTCATCCAGCAGCTGCGAGTGGAGGAGTGGGGAATCAAACCCGGTTCTCCCAGATTAGAGTCCGCACACTTAACCACTACACCAAACTGGCTCTCCACTCCACCAAACATGTGCATGCACACATCTTTTTTTTTTTTAATAGAGTTTTATTAGTTTATATATAGAAAGGGGGGAAGGGAAAGGAAGGGGGGGGAAGAGTACAGAGTTGTATAAAAAAATCCAAATTAGTATTCTGCATGCAAAACCTCTCCTGAAAGTTTCACAACCATTACAACCATCTTTCTTATTTTTCTTCATTTAGTCTTAGTTTCTTAGTAGTACATATGTTTTAACCAGTCATCAAACGCCCTCCATGGCCCCATAAAATCTTCTTCCATTTTTCCTTTTAATATATTTGTCAATCTGTCCATTTCAGGACATTCCGTAATCTTCGTTATCAACTCATTACGCGTTGCGATTTTCAGTGTCCTTCCTCGCGAATAAGATTCTGGCTGCTGTCATAACATGTAAACCAAAATACCTGTGGTTCTTATCTAAGTCATCTGGTAGACAGTTTAACAAGAATACTTCTGGTTTGAAAACTGTTGTAATATTCGATGCATGCACACTTCTTCAGATAGCGCGCGTGCACACGAAAGCTTACACCCAGAATTCAACTTTTGTCGGTCTTAAAGGTGCCACCAGACTCAAAACTTTGTTCGGTTGCTTCAGACCAACATGGCTCCCTACCTGAATCAACATTCTGAGTAGGTTAGCAGATGAACTAATTACCTAGGAGGGGTCTTGGACTCTTCCATTGGGGGCCTTCAGGCAGAGGCCGAAGAGCTGTTTTTCAGGGATGCTATACTCTGGACAGTGTCATCGATGCAACGAACATGAAGTTGAGCAAACTTCACAGGACGGCGGACGACCGGAAGGCCTTCTGGTCCATGGGGTCACGAAGAGTCAGACTCGACTGTGCGACTGAACAACAGCATACTCTGGATTTCCTGGAGGGTGGAAAGGATGGCGTCTAAGAAACGTAGCCCTGAGTCCTAGATGGCTTAGGCTGGCTTGATCTCCTCCGATCTTGGAAGCTAAGCAGGGTCGGCCTTGGTTGGTATTTGGATGGGAGACCACTAAGGAAGTCCAGGGTTGCTACGCAGAGGCAGGCAATGGCAATGAGCCAGTTTGGTGTTGTGTGAGCCAGTTTGGCGTAGTGGTTAAGTGCGCAGACTCTAATCTGGGAGAACCGGGTTTGATTCCCCATCCCTCCACTTGCACCTGGCTGGATGACCTTGGGCAAGCCGTAGTTCTGATAAGAGCTGTTCTTGAAAAAGGGCAGTTTCTGTCAGAGCTCTCTCAGCCCCACCTACCTCACAGGGTGTCTGTTGTGGGGAGGGGAAAGGAAAGGTGTTTGTGAGCTGCTCTGAGACACCTTTGGGTAGTCAAGGGCGGGGTATAAATCCAATCTCTTCTTCTCTTCCACTTGCAGCTGCTGGATGACGTTGGGCAAGCCATAGTTCTGTCAGAGCTGTACAGCCAGTTTGGTCTAGTGGTTAAGTCCGCGGACTCTAATCTGGGTGAACCAGGTTTGATTTCCCCACTCCTCCACTTGCACCTGCTGATGGGACCTTGGGTCAGTCACAAGCTCTGGCACAGCTGTCCTTGAAAAAGAGCAGTTTGTGTCAGAGTTCTCTCAGCCCCACCCACCTCACAGGGTGTCTGTTGTGGGGAGGGGAAGGGAAAGGAGTTTGTAAGCTGCTCTGAGACTCCAAATGAAGGGCGGGGTATAAATCCAATCTCTTCTTCTTCTTCTCCTCCTCCTCCTCCTCCTCCTCTTCACTTTCTCCCCCCCCCCGCCCCATCCGCAGTCCTTATTGAACTGTCATGCAAAACCCTCTGCTGTCTGGTTCATTCCCACTTCACTTTGAGAACAGGAGAGGCCCCCCAGCTACATACAGGAAGGCCTCACTGCAGGGATTCAGGTGTTGGACTTAAAACCGGTATTACCGGTCTGCAGATCTTTACTAGCCGTAAATCTTACCAGGTGACCTGGGGCTGCTCATTTATGCTCTATGAATCCTACCTTATGGGGTTGTTGTGAAACGGAATGGAGGAGGAGAGCGCCTATACACACTAACCTGAGCTCCTTGGAAGAAAGGTGGAACAAGAAGGATATAAACCAGCAAAAGCTGTAGTCGTTCTTATTTCAACAGTTTGCGGTTAGCATCTGTGTAAAATCACAACATGAGACCAATGTACAGTTTGTTTCCCACTTCTTCAGACTAGAAAGGCTATGGCTCAGTGGCAGAGCCTCTGTGTAACATGTAGAAGGTCCCAGGTTCAATCCCCGCCATCTCCAGTTAAAAAAGACCAGGCAGTAGGTGATGGGAAAGACCTCAGCCTGAGACCCTGGAGAGCCGTGAAGTGGGGCTATAGCTCAGTGGCAGAGCACCTGCTTGGCATGCAGAAGGTCCCAGGTTCAATCCCTGGCATCTCCAGTTAAAAAGGACCAGGCAGGAAGTGATGTGAAAGTCCTCTGCCTGAGACCCTGGAAAGCTGCTGCCAGTCTGAGCAGGCAATACTGACCTTGAGGGACCAAGGGTCTGATTCAGTATGAGGCAGCTGCATGTGAGAGTTCCATTCAGGGGAGGGACTGTGGCTCCGTGGTAGAGCATCCATATGACATGCAGAAGGTCCTGGGTTCAGTCCCCGGCATCTCTGGTTAAAAAGGACCAGACAGTAGGTGATGGGAAAGACCTCTGGCCTGAGATCCTGGGGAGCTGCTGCCAGCCTGGGTAGACAATACTGACCTTGACGGGCCGATGGTCTGATACAGTGTAAGGCAGCATTATGTGCATATGTTGGTAGTTCTGTTCTTCCGGGGATGTCTCATTTTCTAAGCATTCGAAGCGGAAAAGACCTGTGTAGCAAGGCGATGCCTCCCCAGATGGGAGCACAGTCATCAAGATTCCTGTCTAAAATCTGGTTGCGTGAATCATATTTCTGGATTGAGAGATTGCCTAACATGCAGATGGCAATCTACTGCTGGATGGATTGTACTCTGTTTATTTCGTTTGTTCTCTCATGTTGTAATCCACTTTTATTGATGTTATATGTGTGTGTGTATATACACATATTTGTATATGTATACACACACACACACTGGTCTTTATTACATTGGTTTCCAATTCTGTAAGCCACCTTGAGTAGTCTCAAAAAGAAAAATGGATGGTAAACAAGGGAATTGGCAGGGGTCATTTCCTGCAGGAGTGCACAGGGGTGGAGCTCCGGCAGTAAAGAGCCCAGGGGGCGGGCACGTGCAACAAGCCCCACCCCCTGCTCCCAGCAGCCCTCAGTCACAGCAAGAAGCAGCCAGGTAAGCTGCAGAGCCCCCCCTCCCACACACCCCAGTCCAAAGCAGTCCAGTGGCACCTTTAAGACCAAGTTTTATTCAGGTACAAGCTCTCCCTCCTCTGCGAGGACAGATCTGCACGTTTCCCTGCCCCCCCATAGCTAGCAATCCAAAACAGTCCAGTGGAGCCTGAGCGGTGTGTGTGGCCTTCTGACACACTTCCAGTGATGTCAGGGGGTGTGGCACATGCAAATGAGTTATGCTAATGAGTTATGCTAATGAGCTCCTGCACCTCTTTCTCTACGAAATGACCCCTGCACTGAGGAAGGGAGAGTTGCCAGCTCTGGGAGGGAGAAATTCTTGGAGATTTGGGGGGAGGAGCCTGAGGGCGGCGGGGTTTGGAGAGGGGAGGAACTCCAGTGGAATGCAATGACACAGAGTCCACCCTCCCAAGCAGCCGTTTCTCCAGGGGAAAGGATCTCTGTGGCCTGAAGATCAGTTGTCATTCCAGGAAGTCACCCCCCCCACCCGGAACGTTGGCAGCTTTAGTAAGTTGACAGTCCGATGTGCACTTTCAAGGAAGGAGGAGCTAGGCACGGGGCGGGGCACGGCTATACAGAGATATAGTGCACGAGCAAGGAAGAAAAGGGAGCGGTGCTTTGCCACCTCTGATAATGGCAGCAGCACCCTTGTTCGGAACATGCCGTTTTTATTCTTCTGTACATGGAATAAATCAACCAACACGGCAGCCGGGAAACAGCAAGAGGGAAGAAGAAGAAGAGAAGAGATTGGATTTATACCCCGCCCTTCACTACCTAAAGGTGTCTCAGAGCGGCTTACAAACTCCTTTCCCTTCCCCTCCCCTCTCCTCCCCACAACAGACACCCTGTAAGAGAGGTGGGGCTGAGAGAGCTCTGACAGAAACTGCTCTTTTCCAAGGACAGCTCTTATCAGAACTATAGCTTGTCCAAGGTCATCCAGCCAGGTGCAAGTGGAGGAGTGGGGTTCTCCCAGATTAGAGTCCCCTGCCCTTCACTACCCAAGGGAGAGTGGCTTACAAACTCCTTTCCCTTCTCCTCCCCACAACAGGCACCCTGTTAGGTAGGTCGGGCTGAGAGAGCTCTTGACAGAAACGGCTCTTTTTCAAGGACAGCTCTTATCAGAACTACGGCTTGCCCAAGGTCATCCAGCCAGGTGCAAGTGGAGGAGTGGGGAATCAAACCCGGTTCTCCCAGATTAGAGTCCGCGCACCTAACCACTACACCAAACTGAAGACAGACACAGGTGACTAAACCAGATACTATTTATTTATTTATTTATTTATTTATTTATTTATTTATTTATCATTCGACTTGATATACCGGACACCTCTTGATGGAAGTCCTCCCTTGCAGAGATCTGGCAGGAGGGACCTGTCAGTCTGGTGTCATGAAGTGCACGAACTCTAATCTGGGAGAACCGGGTTTGATTCCCCACTCCTCTGCTCGCAGCTGCTGGATGACCTTGGGCAAGCTGTTGTTCTGTCAGAGCTGTCCTTGAAAAAAAGCAGTTTCTGTCAGAGCTCTCTC
>NW_015160923.1:153040-159239 GCF_001447785.1 Gekko japonicus
CCTCCTTTTCCTCCTCTAAAGATGGGGTGGAGCTATGCCAAATAAAATGATTGTTCAGGTTAAGTGACTGAAGCGGGGTGGCTCACGCTCCATTGTTGGAGACTAGATTTTGAAGGAAGCTTTATTTCTTTGGAAGATTTTTCAGTGGGGGGCTGCTGGGAGCCTTCATTCAGAGACCTTTGGAATTGTGACAGAAGCATGTAGATGGAACTATGATCTAGGAGAATTAATTTAGAACTGACGTACTTGTGACCGCATATGAATCGGGGTGAATTTTCTGGAGATGGTGAAATCGTTTAGGATTACATCAGTGGACGCTTCCTTCCGTCTCCTAGGGATAACTGATTTCCGGAGCCCTCTTTCTAAACAGATTAAATAAGGCCGTGAACTTGATATTCTCTGAACTTGGTGTTGTTCGAGAGACGTTGCGTATACCGCTTGCGTGAAGGACTCTTGTGCGTTCTTCCGAGGAGGCTTCTGCTGGTAAAGAGAGAAAGGTTCCTGTTTTTTTTGCATATCCATCCCGAAAGAGCTACGCTTCAAGGACTGTGACTGTCCCTTGAAATGGTTATAGGCAGACCAACAGAGACTTGAGATTTTGCAAGGAGAGAGGTGGATGATCAAACCATCAACCAAGGGGAAACCACAGCGCAGTGGTGACTCCAGTCACGAGATGGGACACTGCGTAACTTAGGAAATTGTATTGGATGTTACTCTGCAGGGGGAAGTCCCATAGCTCAATGGCAAAGCACCCTGCTGTGCACGCAGAAGGTCCTAAGTAAGGTTACCAGCCTCCAGGCAGCGGCTGGAGACCTCATAAGAACATAAGAGAAGCCATGCAAGGAGAGAGGTGGATGATCAAACCATCAACCAAGGGGAAACCACAGCGCAGTGGTGACTCCAGTCACGAGATGGGACACTGCGTAACTTAGGAAATTGTATTGGATGTTACTCTGCAGGGGGAAGTCCCATAGCTCAATGGCAAAGCACCCTGCTGTGCCTGCAGAAGGTCCTAAGTAAGGTTGCCAGCCTCCAGGCAGCGGCTGGAGATCTCATAAGAACATAAGAGACGCCAATGTTGGATCAGGCCAATGGCCCATCCAGTCTGACACTCTGGGTGCGTTCAGACGGGGCATTTGCAACGGAATAGGTGCCGGTTGGAATCGGTGTACTTACCGGCGTTCACACGGCGAATATCTGCCTTCCGTCCCTAACTGTTGCAAAGAGCTTTACACCGTTGTATTCTTCCTCTAGGTCCCCAAGTGGTGGTATCCTGAGTACAACGGTTGTAATCGCTTTACCCCCATCTGATCGCTCTCCAACGTTGTAGAGCCACTTCCGTTCGGAAGCCCGAGGCTTCTGATTTTTGTCCACCATTTTTTTTTTAGGTTGGCGATATGCGCTTGGGCGAAGCTTCGCCCTGGCGTTTGTTTAAAAAAGAAAAGAAAAGGTCCTTAGTTTAAGGTTTTGGAGGACTCCGGGACCTCAGGGAGGCCAGTTTGATCTTTAAACTTTAAAGGTAAGTCCTTACCTTTAAACTTTAAATGTAAGACAGGGTGTTTTGCGCATGCGTGAAGATCGCCATTCTGTGGATGGCTGCCTATGCGCATGCGCAAACTGTGTTAAAAAAAAAAACCAAACCACCGATGCCCGCTGTGTGTGGACGGGCATACAGCGATGGGCTCTGCAAACAGGAGGTAAGTGTGATCGCGTTTCAGCTGGCATAAACTGCACCGGTTCCAACCGGTACAGTTTATGCCGGCTGAAACGCCCCGTCTGAACACACCCTCTGTGTCACACAGTGGCAGGTGTCCTCCTTTTTTTGCCTGTGGACCCGGACACTAGAAGCCCTCCCACTGTTGCCCCCCCCCAAGCACCAAGAATACGGAACATCCCTTGCCCCAGACTGAGAGTTCCTATCTATACCTTGTGGCTAATAGCCACTGATGGACCTCTGCTCCAGATGTTTATCCGATTCCCTCTTGAAGCCGCCTGTGCCTGTAGCCGCCACCACATCCTGTGGCAGTGAATTCCCTGTGATAATCACTCTTTAGGTGAATCCGTTCTAACCTGACTGCTCAGCAATTTCATGGAGTGCCCACAAGTCCTTGTCTTGTGAGAAAGGGAGAAAAGGACTTCTTTCTCGACCTGCTCTACCCCAGGCATCATCTTATAAACCTCGATCCTGTCACCCCTCAGCTGTCGTTTCTCCAAGCTAAAGATCTCCCAGAATTACAAGCGATCTCCATGCCAGAGAGGCCAGTTGGCCAGGAGGAAATGGCTGCTTTGGAAGCTGGATTCAGTGGCATTATACTCCACTGAAGTCCCCCTCCTCCCCAAACCCCATGCTCCCCTGGGCTCCACCCCCAAAATCTCCAGGAATGTCTCAACCCAGAGTTGGTAGCCCCAGTCCCAAGGTCAGATCCTAGCATGCCATGATACATAGCTGAGTTCGCCAACCTGCAAGTGGGACCTGGGGATCTTCCGGAATTACCGCTGGTTTCCAGCCTAGAGAGATCAGTTCCCCTGGAGGCGATGTCTGCTTTTGAGGGAAGACCAGAGCTTTTTTTGGTAGAAAAAGCCCAGCAGGGGCTCATTAGCATAATAGGCCACACCCAACAGCAGAAACCTATTAGCATATTAGGCCAGACCCTGACAGCACAGCGCGTTAGCGTATTAGGCCACTCCCACATGCCTTCTCTTGGCTTGCCCCGGCACCCCGTCGCTGCAGGGAAGCCCGGGCAAGCCGGCTCTTGGACAGGCTGGGGAAGGCACGGGGAGGCATTTAAATGCCTCTCCGATCCTTCTAGGCCCCCCCGCCTCAGAGTCGCCGGGGGGGGGGGTCGCTCTCCAGGCCTTCTCTCCGTAGCCAGGCACGCAGAGGTTTTGGCTGTAGTGGGCGTGGCCAACTCTGAAGCCACCCGGAACACCGTTCCTGTGCGTTCCTGCCCAAAAATAGCCCTGAAGACTATGGCATTATACCCCCATGGAGGTCTCTCTCCTCTAAAAAAATCCCATCCTCCCCAGACCCCAGTAAAAATCACCTTTTTCATTCACAGGTCCGTTGCTATGGTGGGGCTTTTTTTGGGAGGCTCTGCCCCCTTTCTTAAATGCACAGCCCCACAAGGATTTCTCCTTTGAATGCTTTTTCCGATCACTTTTAAACTTTTTTTAAGGCATGCGCTCCTTTAAGCAGAGTGGTGTGCTGCAGTTGACTAATTCCCGCACTGAGCAAGGGGGTTGGAGTGGGTGACCTCTAGGATCCCTTCTGACTCTGTGTCAAGAAACCGGTCTCCTTGAAGAGAGGTTTTTCTTCCTAAGTGTTGGCTTTCTTGACTATAGAAGTCATCACCCCCCACCTTCCGGCTTATTCTCAGAATTGTTTCTTAGGCTGGCAGAAGTGATTAACTTGCAGCAGCTGAGAACTGTCATCTGAAGTGTTTGACAGCTTGCAGTTTGGAGATCTCTCCTGGTACCAGCTTTCTATGGGCTAAATGGCTTTTCTTTCTGCACTAAGAAGTTCAGCCCCACCGGGGGGGGGGAATTGCCCCACAAGCCACAAAATCTTGGCTACGGGCCTGCTCCTTCATGAATGGAAATTCTCCTTGGGATCCAGCCCATCATCTTGTAGTATGCTGGGGAGGAGGCTATGCAGAATATTTTGCCTGCCACTTCTCGTTTTCCAGGCGAAGGGGCTACCGAGGAGCATTCAGGTCTGCTGTTCTCCACCAGCATTCTCACGTGGTACACTCTTGGAGGAATGTTCTCTTTGAGGACATGCCCTCCAGGTTCACCAGTGAAACATACGTCTGCTTTTGTTCCACTTCCAAAGCTCTAGACCAGGGGTGTCGAACTCATTTGTTACGAGGGCCAGATCGGACATAAACGAGACTTTGTTGAGCCGGGCCATGTGTGCCATAAAAGGTAATGCCAGGGAGCGGAGATATAAACTTTATAAAGGACACAAACAGAAAGGGTTTTTTTTTACTTAAAATATAAACATGCTTAAAACATTAGCTCTGTAAGCTGCAAACCTACTTTTGACTTATTGACATTCACCACGGAAATCTCATGCTCAGAGTTCTGAGTCTAGGACCCTGGTTAAAACATGGAGTGGCTGAGTGATTAAGAGATTCTGGCGAAGCAAGCTATGATGCAGCAGCAGCAGCAGAACTGGAAGCAGGAGACGGCCAGCTCCACTGCGGCCCTGATGGAAGCCCTCCAGGGACCTAATCCGGCCCCCGGGCCACATGTTTGACACCCATGCTCTAGACCTCACAGCCAGTTTCATATTTTCAAAAAGAAACTAAAAAGAGGAAGGAAGGCATGTTAAATGTTTTGCATCAAGTTGAATTAGTAACCCCAGCATTGCAAAACGACACCAGATCCTCTTTGCCCCGTAACGTGTGCTGTGCCACGAAGCTTGCCTTCCGAAGGCCAGTATTTAGAGCCCGTTAGTTTCCACTGCTGCGGTGGCTCAAGTGGTTAAGACGCTGAACTGCTGACCGGAAGGTCGGTAGTTCGGCAGTTTGAGACCCGAGTGCCGCAAGACGGAGTGAGCTCCCGTCTCCGGTCCCAGCTCCTGCCAACCTAGCAGTTGGAAAGCAAGAAACTGCAAGTAGATAAATAGGTACCGTTTCGGTGGGAAGGTAACAGCGTTCCGTGCGCCTCGGCGTTTAGTCATGCCGGCCACGTGACCACAGAAACGTGTTTGGACAGCGCTGGCTCTTCGGCTTGGAGGTGGAGATGAGCACCGCAACCCTAGAGTCGGAGTCGTCTGGCTTTCGAGCAAGGGAAACCTAGCTCCCACTGCAGATGTTTGTGTGATTACAGAAGGAGGGATCCTAGGGTTAGGATGCTCATGGATGCCGTCAACCTTAGATGCAGAGGCTGCAGTGAGCTATTTCAGTGGCAGGGAATCTCTCTGGGTGAGAAAGCTGCAGTATTAGTTAAGAGAAACCTGCTTTTTCATTGTTACCTCCGCCAAAGATTTCCCTGTACGACCTTGGGCATGTCTCTTATCTTACCAGCTTTCCCCTTAATCAGCCGGTGATTGCTGAGCCATTTCAGGGACTTTTATCGCTACAAAGTTATCTGACCGCAAACGGAAATCCATCTCGCCTACTCTTGCGGTGCCCAGCTTGCTCTAGGCAGAGAGCTGTCATCTCTTGAAGGAGGGCCGTGCCTTGTAAATAAAAGTTAGGATCCTGGGATGGAACGGCTTTTCGTATCTGATACCCTTCAACTGCAAAGGCTTCGGCATGACTCCAATAATGGGAGACTGTCACTGAGGAGTCCGGGCTGTGTCAACATATAATTTGCACAGCCGGAGCCTATATTTAGAGGACATTATTGGATATGGGGGCAGGCAGGGGTCATTTCATAGAAAAAGAGGTGCAGGAGCTCATTAGCATAACTTATTTGCATATGCCACAGCCCCTGACATCACCGGAAGTGTGTCAGAAGGCAACACCCACCGCTCAGGCTCCACTGGACTGTTTTGGATTGCTAGCTATTGGGGGGGGTGGGGGACGTGCAGATCTGCCCACGCAGAGGAGGGAGAGCTTGTACCCGAATAAAATTTGGTCTGAAAGGTGCCACTGCACTGTTTTGGACCGGGGGGCCGGAGGGGGCGCTGTGTAACTTACCTGGCTGCTTATTGCTGTGTCTGAGGGCTGCTGGGAGCAGGGGGTGGGGCTTGTTGCATGTGCTCGCCCCCTGGGCTCTTTACTGCCGGAGCTCTGCTCCTATGTGCTCCTGCAGGAAATGACCCCTGCTTTTCTCTGCTTGAGACCCTGGAGAACCACATAGGTTGGTTTCACAGTGCAGCCAATAGTTACTGCATGGGGCAGTTTGCGGACACAAAAACAGCTTGAGCTGAGGAGGCTAAAGCTGCTAAAGAGAGCCAGTTTGGTGTAGTGGTCAGGAGCACAGACTCTAATCTGGGAGAACTGGGTTTGATCCCCCACTCCTCCACATGCAGCTGCTGGTGTGACGTTGGGTCAGTCACAAGTTCTTTCAGAGCTGTTGTCTCAAGAGCAGTTCTGGAAAGAGCTCTCTCAGCCCCACGTGCCTCACAGGGTGTCTGTTGTGGGGAGGGGAAGGCGAGGGAGTTTGTAAGCCGCTCTGAGACTCCTTCGATTAGTGAAGGGCAGGGTATAAATCCAATCTCTCCTCCTCCTCCTCCTCCTCCTCCTCC
>NW_015160923.1:159423-159942 GCF_001447785.1 Gekko japonicus
TCTGACACACTTCCGGTGATGTCAGGGGGTGTGGCATATGCAAATAATTTATGCTAATGAGTTATGCTAATGAACTCCTGCACCTCTTTTTCTACGAAATGACCCCTGGTGAACCCCAAACATTATGGTTGCCAGGCTTCAGGTGGATCCAGATCAGGGATCTGAAGAAGTGATCAGGGACTCAACGAAAGCTCATACCCTACTACAGAGTCCCCGCCTGGGGAATGGGAACCCTATATGGCACCCACGCGCACCATGTTGCGGAACCCTATTCTAGGTGAAACACCTCTCCAAATTCCCCCCTACACAGGCACCACCCCGAATCTCCGGGCCAAAGATGGCAACCCTACCCACTGACCTCTTGCCTTCTCTGAGCTAACCCCCCTTTCCTTTGGGTGGCTTCTTCTAGGAGCCAGTTTGGTGTCGTGGTTGAGTGCGCGGACTCTAATCTGGGAGAACCGGTTTGATTCCCCACTCCTCCACTTGCACCTGCTGGATGACCTTGGGGAAGCCATAGTT
>NW_015160923.1:159962-181708 GCF_001447785.1 Gekko japonicus
AAAGAGCGTTTTCGGTCAGAGCTCTCTCAGCCCCGCCTACCTCACAGGGGTGTCTGTTGTGGGGAGGGGAAGGGAAAGGAGTTTGTAAGCCCCTCTGAGACTCCCTTGGGTAGTGAAGGGCGGGGTATAAATCCAATCTCTTCTCTTCTCCTCTCTCTCTTCTTGAACCGTCATTTCCCTATAACAACAAAGGGTACTTTTCCAACTCTGGGCAACTGTTTCCTACAGCCGGAGGGCATTCAGAAAGACAGGATATTTGGTGGTTCTTCCTGCAGATGCTTTTAAAAGAAAGACATCCAGTCTGGCCTTCATCTGTTGCCATTTCATTATTCCTCGCACCCCCTCCCCCCAATGGCTGAAAGGGAAACAACTGTTCATTTGCCATGTGAAAGAATGGTCGAATGTCCCCCCCCGCTGGGTGTGTTGCCATCCAGGATGGAGACAATTGCATCAAAGGCTCCCCTTATAACTTTTCCCACTGGCACGGACTTGGCGGGTCTGCTTTGTGAGGAATGAATCCTTGGCCAAGTTGACCATTCTGGAATGGACCTCCATTTGCCAAACATTTTTTTAGGCGTGGTGGCTGGGTTTACCAGGCGACCCCACGGACCACATCACGCCAGGCCCTCCTGTCTTCCGTCTTGCTCCGGAGTTTGCTTAATTTCATGTTCCTTGCATTGAGCCAGTTTGGTGTAGTGGTTAAGTGTGCGGACTCTAATCTGGGAGAACCGGGTTTGATTCCCCACTCCTCCACTTGCACCTGCTGATGTGACCTTGGGCGAGTCACAAGCTCTGGCACAGCTGTCCTTGAAAAAGAGCAGTTTGTGTCAGAGTTCTCTCAGCCCCACCCACCTCACAGGGTGTCTGTTGTGGGGAGGGGAAGGGAAAGGAGTTTGTAAGCCCCTCTGAGACACCTTTGGGTAGTGAAGGGCGGGGTATAAATCCAATCTCTTCTTCTCTTCTCTTCTTCTTCTTCTTCTTGATAGCACTGTCTAACCATCTCATCCTTTGCCGTCCCCTTCTCTTTTGACCTTCAATGTTGGGGGCCGGGTTGTATTTTTCATATGTGCATGTGTCTGTGTGCATGGGTGTGAGTGTGTGTGGACCTGGAAGCCATGGCGACCTCTGGTGACTGACCCCTGCTGGGGGCCTGGAGGATATTCAGAGAGGTGGCCGAATAAAGCCTGCCCCCGCCTCCCGACTGCTGGTGTTCCTTGGAGGTCTCCCATCCAAGTCCTTGCCAGAGTCGACCCTGCTTAATTTCCGAGATCTAACGAGATCAGTCTTGCCTGACTCGAAACTGTTAGTATACATACTAACAGCCGCGAGAATTCTCATAGCAAAGAGATGGAAATCAGAAAGTTTACCATCCACAAGAGAACTGAAATATAAAATCTTAGAAGTAGCAGAGATGGATAAGTTGAATACTAATCTACAAAATAAACCAGAAGAGACTTTTTGGGATAGATGGGGGAATAGTATATGACTGGCTAAAGATAGATAAAACTAGATAAGAAAGAATGAATATGCTAGTATTAGATACTTGTTGTATGACTAAAGATGAATTTTGTTTTGAAAAATGTAAAATATATGGACTATGGTTTGTTATGGAAAATAAATTTTAAAAAAGAGAGATTAAAAAAAAGAGAGAGAGAGATCAGTCTTGCCTGGGCTATCGAGGTCAAGGCTTAAAAGGTCTTTTAGAGAGGCTTTTACAGAAAGGGAAACCGCGGAACAGTAATGCACAGGCAAACCATGCACAGGATCATGCCTGTGTGCACTCAAACAAGTGCGCGAGGTGTCCCATGTCAACTTAATACCTACTGTGAGAGCTTGTGTGTGCTGCTTCCTAAGAAACGACACACAGCCAGCCGTTTGGACTGCAAAAACGCTGGGTATTGCTAATATCAACATGCCACACTGTCAGGAACGCTGCGTTCTACAGTCTCACTTGTGCCAATGGGCTTTCTTATAATGGCTCTATGACAATCCCTTGCATTGAATTTCCAGGTCATTTGGCTCTTTCATTGTCTGGGGTTGCAGAGTCCCAGGCTCACGGGCAACTGACAGAGACACGCGGGCGGGTCTTTTGGATCGCTGCTGGTCGGCTGTAGAACTCCCTCCTCTGGGAGAGGAGCCGGGGACCGGAGCTTCAGGTCTTAAAGAGAACGTTCTGGACGTTTTCATTCCAGAAGGGCCTTCCACTTGGTAGACGGTTGTACTCTTTTTAAATGGATGCTTTCATGAACGTAAAAACATAAGAAGAGCCCTGCTGGATCAGACCAGTGGTCCATCTAGTCCAGCATCCTGTCTCACACAGTGGCCAACCAGTTCCTCTGGAGGGCCAACAACAGGGCAGAGAGGCCGAGGCCTTCATAAGAACATCAGAAGGGCCCTGCTGGATCAGAGCAGTGGTCCATCTAGTCCAGCATCCTGTCTCACACAGTGGCCAACCAGTTCCTCTGGAGGGCCAACAACAGGGCAGAGAGGCCGAGGCCTTCATAAGAACATCAGTAGGCCCCTACTGGATCAGAGCAGTGGTCTATCTTGTCCAGCATCCTGTCTCATAAAGTGGCCAGCCAGTTCCTCTGGACAGCCATCAGCAGCGCATAGAGTCCAAAGCCTTCATAAGAACATAAAAAGAGCCCTCTTGTATCAGACCAATGGTCCATCTAGTCCTGTCTCATAAAGTGGCCAGTCAGTTCCTCTGGAGAGACAACAACAGGGTGTAGAGGCCAAGACCTTCATAAGGACACAAGCCAAGCCCTGCTGGATCAGACCAATGGTCCATCTAGTCCAGCATCCGGTCTTGCACAATGTCCAACCAGTTCCTCTGGAAAGCCAACAACAGGGCATAGAGGCTGATACCTTCATAAGAGCATAAGAAGAGCCCTGCTAGATCAGACCAGTGGTCCATCTAGTCCAGCATCCAGTCTCACACAGTTGCCATCTGGTTCCTCTGGAGGGCCAACACCAGGGCAGAGAGGTTAAGGCCTTCCCCTGAGGTTGCCTCCTGGCTCTGAGATTCAGAAACTGGCTGCCTCTGAATGTGAAGATTCCCTTTAGTCATCGTGGCTAATAACTAGGTAAAAGTAAAGGTTTCCCTTGCTCGAAAGCCAGTCGAATCCGACTCTAGGGATGCGGTGCTCATCTCCGTTTCCAAGCTGAAGAGCCAGCACTATCCAAAGACGTTTCCGTGGTCATGTGGCTGGCATAACTAGACACTGAGACGCACAGAACGCTGTTACCTTCCCACCGAAGCGGTACCTATTTATCTACTTGCAATTTCTTGCTTTCAAACTGCTAGGTTGGCAGGAGCTGGGGCCAGAGACGGGAGCTCACTCTGTCATGCGGCACTCGGGTCTCGAACTGCTGAACTACCGACCTTCTGTTCTGCAGTTCAGCGTCTTAACCACTTGAGCCACCGCAGCCCTGGCTAATAACTACCGGTGGACTAATCATTCATTAATCTCTCTACCCCTTCTAAAACCACCTGTTGTCGTGGCTCTGCATCTCCTGGCATCAAATTCCACAATTCAGTGACCTGTTGAATAAAGAAGTCTTTTTTCCTGTCCTGAATTATTTCCTATCAGCTCTGTGATGGCAGAGGACAGTTCTCGCTATCCACTTTCTCCCCCTCCCCCCTTGAACGGGGAGGTAGGCAAAAGAATATGAAAAAGTTGTGTTTGTTGACACACCTGGGAGGGAGGGTATGGTCTTTGTGTACGCTTGGTGTGTGTGTGTGTGTGTGTGTGTTGGGGGGATGTGGGATGGCACCTTGTCAGATTTCCCTAAAAACACTATCCGGTCATGGCAAGAACACCGGAAGATCCCGGTGAGATCAGAACAAATACATCGGTCACTGCTTCCACGACTTCCCCTTCTATTAGCCAAGGAGTGATGGGGCCGGATGCCATGATCTTAGTTTTTTTGATGTTGAGTTTCAAGTCAACTGTTGCGCTCTCCTCTTTGACCCTCAGCAAGAGGCTCTCATGGTCCTCTTCGCTTTCTGCCATTACAGTGGTATCGTCTGCATATCTGAGGTTGTTGATCTTTTCCCCAGCAATCTTAATTCCTGCTTGTGATTTGAATACTACTATAGAGGTTCCCAAACTGATTTGGCCTACCGCCCCGTTTTCAGGAAAAAAAAAGTACTCAGCACCCCCCTGTAAATCTACCTTCAAGAAGTAGACAAAGAGATGCAGTTTGTGGATCGGCACCTGGATCGTTCCAGCCCACCTGGATAGTTCCAGCACCCCCCAGGGGGTGGTACTGCCCGCTTTGGGAACCAGTGGTTTAAACAAATGGGAAGCAATTTGGGGATGACATTTCCGCCTGTTATAGCACTTCCCTCCTGGCAGCCACGGCTCATGGGTTTTGGAAGTGCTCCTTGCAAAACAAATTCTCTGCTGTCTCGTTTAATTAGGGATATCCTTTTCATTGCTCAAAAGACTGTGCCAAAGCCGTCCGTCCGATCGCAGCCCTGATCTCCGAAATACAGAGACGATCGATTGCCCTTGAGAAAATGGCAGCGTTGGAGGTAGGGTTGCCACCTCCCGGTTAGGAAATTCCTTGGAGATTTGGGGGGCGGAGTCCAGGGAGGGTGGGGTTTGTGGAGGGGAGGGACCTCAACAGGGTATAATGCCATAGAGTCCCCCCTCCAAAGAGTTCATTTCCCCCCCCCAGTGGAACTGACCTATATTGTCCAGAGATCGGTTGTAATCCCAGGAGATCTCCTGCCACCACCTGAAGGCTACAAATGTAGAGAGGTCATAGGGCAGGTTGTAGGAGGAACTCCTTTGCATATTAGGCGACACACACCTAATGTAGCCAATCCTCCAAGAGCTTACAGTGGCCCCAGTAAGAAGAGCTCTGTAAGCTCTTGGAGGATTGGCTACATTAGGGGTGTGTCGCCTAATATGCAAAGGAGCTCCCGGTACAAAAAGGAGCCCTGCGCACCGTGAAAAATGATGAAAATGACAAATTATATGAAAAATTAAATCGATGTAAGGCAATTAATATCTCAGTTCCTCTGTACCAACAATCCAACAGTCTTCTAGTGTCCCATATAAACTGCTGATGCAGTCGCATTCATTCATGCAACAGGTGGACTCCCCTGTATTCCAGCCATCAAATGTCCTTGCTATGATTTGACCTTGTTAAAAACTGGAAACGACGGAGATTGTCAGCCGACTTAGCTTCTGTTCTGTGCTTCCACAGAGCTCACAAACAGGACTGTATCAGCAGTTTATCAGGGACACTAAAAGACTGTTGAATTGTTGGTACATAGAAACTGAGATATTAATTGCACTGCATGAGGGGTCATTTCCTGCAGGAACGCACAGGAGCAGAGCTCTGGCAATAAAGAGCCCAGGGGGTGGGCACATGCAACAAGCCCTGCCCCCGCTCCTTCTCTCCCTCTGTTTTCCCTTCTTTCCCTCCTTCCTTCCTTCTCTTTTTTCCTTCTTTCTTTTCCTCCTTTTCCCCTTCTTTCTTTCCCTCCTTCTTTCCTTCTCTAATTCTTGCCCTCTTTCCTTCCTTATTTCTGTCCCTCCTTCTTTCCTTCTCTTTCTTTCCCTCTTTCTCTCTCTCTTTCTGCACAGATCTGTGTGAGGGCAGATCTGTGCATCCCCCCCCCCAGCTAGCAATCCAAAACAGTCCAGTGGCACCTTTAAGGCCAAGTTTTATTCAGGTACAAGCTCTCCCTCCTCTGTGAGGACAGATCTGCATCTCCCCGTCCCGCCAATAGCTAGCAATCCAAAACAGTCCAGTGGAGCCTGAGCAGTGGGTGTTGCCTTCTGACACACTTCCGGTGATGTCAGGGGTGTGTGGCATATGCAAATGAGTTATGCTAATGAGTTATGCTAATGAGTTATGCTAATGAGTTATGCTAATGAGCTCCTGCACCTCTTTTTCTACGAAATGACCCCTGCACTGTATCAATTTGATTTTTTCATATAATTTGTAATTTTCGTCATTTTTTCACGGTGTGCATACTTTGACCACCTGGAGGTTTGGCAACTCTATTTGGAGGGTCATTCCATGGCATCACATCCCTGCCAGGCTACATCTCCGCCCCAAGTGCCACCGTCTCCAAGCCAGGACTTCTCCTAGCCCTCGGCAGGGAGACAGAAAGGAAAAGATGCAAGAGACGGAAGACGTTTTTGCTTCTAGCTTGTCGGGGAATTGTTCGGCTGGGCCAGCTGTCTTTGCTCCCATGCAATGTACTGTGGAATTGGGCAGCAGGTCAACTCTAATCCTGTTGAAGATCTGACAGCAGAGAAGTTCTCCTCTCTGGCTTGGGCTTTCTCCAGGGGAGAGGGCAGGAGACACCGGAGAAGCAGAAGGCTGAGTTGTTTGCATTCCTGTTCCTTTCTTGGCTGCTCTTAATGATCGGCTATTAATGATCTCTGCAGTTATGTGAAACCCCAGTGCCTGCTGTCTGGAGGGATGCGACTCTAGCGCTTGCTTCCCGGAAAGGGTGAAAGCAAACAGGTCTTCATTTCGCAGGCAACTGTCTGACCTTTTAACTACAAGATCCCGTTTTCACTACTGTACAAGCCTGAAACCCGAGCCCGCGGGCTGAGTCGAGGGAAACGCTCCCGGTACAGATCCTACGATGTCACTAGGTCGATCGGTTAATAATTCACAGCGAAGCTTGCTTGCTCGCTCCTCTAGTGCCGTTTTAAGTAAAAATGCCAATAAAAAACAAATAAAGGCTACAATTAAGGTTGCCAATCTCCAGTTGGCGGAAGCCAAAAATGAGACATTACGGGAGGAAGTGGAAACCCAAAAACAACATCCGTGATGAAAATAACGAAGAGTCAATAAAGATACATTGCAAAATAATTTCCTGTAGTAATTCTGCAGAAAATTATCTTCTATTATCGCTCACACACTAATAGAGGAGGATTTTCCACAGAATTACAACAGTAAATGATTCTGCAGCATATCTTTATTGACTCTTCGTTGTTTTTGGATTTCCAATCGCCAGTTGGCGGCGGGAGGTCTCCTGGGATGATAATAATAATAATAATCTTTCAATTTATTAATTGCTCAATCCTGCAGAGCTGCTGGCTCTGAGCGATTTACAGTTACTCAAATACACACGGGACTAACAATGATTCAAAGGGGTAAGGGAGGACAACATATAAATCTTTAAATCGCACACGTGTCCAGAGGAGGGCAGCCAGGATGTTGAGAGGGTTGGAATCTAAGTCTTACGACGAAAGGCTGAAAGAGTTGGGTACGTTTAGCCTGGGAAAGAGAAGGCTTAGAGGGGATGTTAAGTCGCAAGCTTAACAAAGAGTCGGAGAGTGATTCAGCAAGAATGCGGCTTTTATTCTTCAACTCGAACTCACTTCCAACACGGTACAACATCAGTCAGCCAGAACCCATCTAGACAGCTTTAACATAGCTGCTGTTCTGTATTTAAACATTCCTGGCTAATATAGCCACGCCTACTGTACATTTCACAACCAATAAGGTTGAACCATTAAAGGCCAATCACAAGCGTTCCCGCTCAGGGAGCTTCTTCATGGTGATTGGATATTGCTTCCTGGGCTAGTGTTCCTATAGATTGCATTAGGATCTTAGCCCAGGACGTAGCTTAACATTAGATGTCTATGAGCAGATTCACATACAAGCAGTACATGCATTCAAGTCAATTAGAATACACTACAGGGGACATGATTGCAGTCTTCAAATATCTGAAGGGCTGTCATGTGGAAGATGGAGCAGATCTGTTCTCTCTTGCTCCGGATTGCCAGACTAGATCTAATGGGTAGAAATCACAAGGGAGTCCTTACCGGCTAAATATCAGGAGAAACTTCCTAACTGTCAGAGTGGTTGAGCAGTGGAACGGACTGCCTTGGGAGGGGGCGGATGCTCCTTCGCTGGACGTTTTCAAGCGGAGGCTGGACGACCATCTTTCGGGTATGTTGTAGGGCCATCTTTCAGCTATGCTCCTGCAGAGTGCAGGGGGTTGGACTAGATGACCTGCAAGGTCCCTTCCAACTCTAACATTCTATGATTCTATGAATTCTGACTAGACGTGTTCAAACATTTAACAGTCAGAGCTTTACAGGGTGACTACTAATAGTGTGGAGATTTGAACTATAGTTCCCATCCCAGTCTTACTCTAACCCCTATGCCGCGCTGCCACTTCTAATGCAATGAGCGCCTACCCTCTTGGATAACTAGCATAAATGCATCATTTCCGAGGGCAGCAACACTCCCAGGAGATCCATCTCGCTGCTGCCTTTAAAAAAAAAATTCCAGCAAGTATGAGCCCAAAGGAATTCCGTCTCAAAAAAAGCAAAACCCCCCCCCCCCCCAATGCTTCCCTATTGACAGCCGGCTCTGAGATTTTGAAGGCTGCTTTTGAAACCTGTCAGCCTGGCAACCTTTACCATGGAGATGCTGCCCTGGTCGCTTTCTCCCAGACCTGCTGCCAGCTGATGGGCACAGTGAGCCCTTTGTTGCGAGCTGCAACTTGATTTCCCTCCTCCTGCCCCAGAGGAACGAGTTGCTGAAAAAGATCTCTGAAACTCAGAGTTGTCAAACTCATTTGTTACGAGGGCCGGATCTGACATAAATGAGACCTTGTCGGGCCAGGCCATGTGTGCCATAAAATGTAATGCCAGGTAGCAGGGGCTCTTTTTGTAGAAAAAGCCCAGCAGGAACTCATTAGCATAATAGGCCACACCCAACAGCTGAAACTCATTAGCATATTAGGCCGCACCCCCATGTTACCAGAAGTGTGGTCATCCAGCCACACCCACCTTTCCCTTCTTATTCTGTTTACCTTATTTGTTGTCAAAACCCAGGGCTTTTTTGTAGCAGGAACTCCTTTGCATGTTAGGCCACACACCCCTAATGTAGCCAATCCTAATGAGTTTCTGCTGTTGGGTGTGGCTTATTATGCTAATGCGTTCCTGCTGGGCGTGGCCAACTTGGGAGCCAGCCGGAACTCTATTCCTGTGCGTTCCTACCCAAAAACAGCCCTGAGCGGAGATATAAACTGTATAAAGGACAGCACCTGGTAAGCTCCGATTTGGTGTCTCCTTGCTGCAAGGCCCCATGGGCTGGGAGGGGGGTGCAGTGGAAGACCCACATAGGCGGGCTGGAGAGACAGCAGTGCTGTACTGGGCAGATGTTCCCACGATGCTTGACTGCTGCAGATGAGGTTGTTCTGCTGTGCTGAAGCCACAATGGAGTGGCTCTGCCCAGTCCCCCCCGCACTTCCTCCCTTGCATCAGGCGATGGGCCGGATCCGGCCCCCGGGCCTTATGTTTGACACCCCTGGTCTAAATAAACTATTTCCCTGCTCTTTAGGGTCGACAGGTTCCCCCCTGCCCACCAGCTCGGGATAGGCAGGTAGGGTTGCCAAATCCAGGTCGGGAAACTCCTGGAGATTTGGGGGTGGAGCCTGGGGAGGACGGGGACCTCTGTGGGGTACAATGCCATAGACTCCACCCTCCAAAGCAGCCATTTTCTCCAGGGGAACTGGTCTCTGTAGTTCGAAGAGGAGCTGTAATTCCGGGGGACCTCCAGGTCCAACCTGGAGGCTGTAGCAACCCGAGCTGCAGTGTTAGAGGAGTCAAACAAGAAATATATACACTGCAAAAATCTTTTTTTATATAAATTAATGTGTTTTATTTGTTCCATCTCATAAAGTGCATTGTGTGCTGTTTCCTAAGACAGGTATATATTCATTACATGCAGTATCACTGGTCTGATCCGGGAGGGCTCTTCTGATGTTCTCAGGATGCTGGACTAGGTGGACCACTGGTCTGATCCGGGAGGGCTCTTCTGATGTTCTCGGGATGCTGGACTAGGTGGACCACTGGTCTGATCCGGGAGGGCTCTTCTGATGTTCTCGGGATGCTGGACTAGGTGGACCACTGGTCTGATCCGGGAGGGCTCTTCTGATGTTCTCGGGATGCTGGACTAGGTGGACCACTGGTCTGATCCGGGAGGGCTCTTCTGATGTTCTCGGGATGCTGGACTAGGTGGACCACTGGTCTGATCCGGGAGGGCTCTTCTGATGTTCTCGGGATGCTGGACTAGGTGGACCACTGGTCTGATCCGGGAGGGCTCTTCTGATGTTCTCGGGATGCTGGACTAGGTGGACCACTGGTCTGATCCGGGAGGGCTCTTCTGATGTTCTCGGGATGCTGGACTAGGTGGACCACTGGTCTGATCCGGGAGGGCTCTTCTGATGTTCTCGGGATGCTGGACTAGGTGGACCACTGGTCTGATCCGGGAGGGCTCTTCTGATGTTCTCGGGATGCTGGACTAGGTGGACCACTGGTCTGATCCGGGAGGGCTCTTCTGATGTTCTCGGGATGCTGGACTAGGTGGACCACTGGTCTGATCCGGGAGGGCTCTTCTGATGTTCTCGGGATGCTGGACTAGGTGGACCACTGGTCTGATCCGGGAGGGCTCTTCTGATGTTCTCGGGATGCTGGACTAGGTGGACCACTGGTCTGATCCGGGAGGGCTCTTCTGATGTTCTCGGGATGCTGGACTAGGTGGACCACTGGTCTGATCCGGGAGGGCTCTTCTGATGTTCTCGGGATGCTGGACTAGGTGGACCACTGGTCTGATCCGGGAGGGCTCTTCTGATGTTCTCGGGATGCTGGACTAGGTGGACCACTGGTCTGATCCGGGAGGGCTCTTCTGATGTTCTCGGGATGCTGGACTAGGTGGACCACTGGTCTGATCCGGGAGGGCTCTTCTGATGTTCTCGGGATGCTGGACTAGGTGGACCACTGGTCTGATCCGGGAGGGCTCTTCTGATGTTCTCGGGATGCTGGACTAGGTGGACCACTGGTCTGATCCGGGAGGGCTCTTCTGATGTTCTCGGGATGCTGGACTAGGTGGACCACTGGTCTGATCCGGGAGGGCTCTTCTGATGTTCTCGGGATGCTGGACTAGGTGGACCACTGGTCTGATCCGGGAGGGCTCTTCTGATGTTCTCGGGATGCTGGACTAGGTGGACCACTGGTCTGATCCGGGAGGGCTCTTCTGATGTTCTCGGGATGCTGGACTAGGTGGACCACTGGTCTGATCCGGGAGGGCTCTTCTGATGTTCTCGGGATGCTGGACTAGGTGGACCACTGGTCTGATCCGGGAGGGCTCTTCTGATGTTCTCGGGATGCTGGACTAGGTGGACCACTGGTCTGATCCGGGAGGGCTCTTCTGATGTTCTCGGGATGCTGGACTAGGTGGACCACTGGTCTGATCCGGGAGGGCTCTTCTGATGTTCTCGGGATGCTGGACTAGGTGGACCACTGGTCTGATCCGGGAGGGCTCTTCTGATGTTCTCGGGATGCTGGACTAGGTGGACCACTGGTCTGATCCGGGAGGGCTCTTCTGATGTTCTCGGGATGCTGGACTAGGTGGACCACTGGTCTGATCCGGGAGGGCTCTTCTGATGTTCTCGGGATGCTGGACTAGGTGGACCACTGGTCTGATCCGGGAGGGCTCTTCTGATGTTCTCGGGATGCTGGACTAGGTGGACCACTGGTCTGATCCGGGAGGGCTCTTCTGATGTTCTCGGGATGCTGGACTAGGTGGACCACTGGTCTGATCCGGGAGGGCTCTTCTGATGTTCTCGGGATGCTGGACTAGGTGGACCACTGGTCTGATCCGGGAGGGCTCTTCTGATGTTCTCGGGATGCTGGACTAGGTGGACCACTGGTCTGATCCGGGAGGGCTCTTCTGATGTTCTCGGGATGCTGGACTAGGTGGACCACTGGTCTGATCCGGGAGGGCTCTTCTGATGTTCTCGGGATGCTGGACTAGGTGGACCACTGGTCTGATCCGGGAGGGCTCTTCTGATGTTCTCGGGATGCTGGACTAGGTGGACCACTGGTCTGATCCGGGAGGGCTCTTCTGATGTTCTCGGGATGCTGGACTAGGTGCTCCCGTTCTAGTCTTTTGAGAGAGGGAGAAAAATTTCTCTCGGTCGGCTCGCTCTACCTCATGCATCATTTTATAAACCACTATCACGTTTCCCCTCAGTCGTCTCTTTTCTCAGGTGAAAAGTCCCAGGCTCTTCACCGGTTCCTCATAGGGAAGGTGCTGCAATCCCCCCTCCTCATCTTGGTTGCCCTCCTCTGTACTTTCTCCAGCTCTGCAATGTCCTTTTGGTGATACGGCCGTCCGTTTGGTATTTATTTTTGCTGTCCCCAAAGGTCTTGTCTGCCATGTCCCCCCTCTCGTCATTATCTGGTAGACGTCCCTCTAGGAGACCCAGGATTTGCTTTCACTTGTTCTTTCCTCTGAAGCACCGTCTCTTTCCCGCAGGGCAAAGCGAAACCACTTCTAAGCATCGGCTTACCTAACTGTGACACATCTGTGAATGGCAGCACATGACACAAACGTCTCTGAGTCATGCTCAGAGGGGTGCCACGGGAGTGGGGTGTGGGGATTTCCCTGAAGGATGTTAGCAAAAGGGAAAACAAAAACGCATGGCCCTTGGCTGGGAGAATTATTGGCTGGGAGAATTCTCATGGCTGAGAATTACTAGGCTCCAGGTGGGGCCTAGAGAGCTTCTGGAATTACAACTGACTTCAGACGACAGAGATCAGCTCCCCTGGAGAAAACAGAAGAAGAAGAAGAGGGGGAGGGGGAGAAGGAGGTAGGCTTGCCAAGTCCCCCTTGGGGGCGGGGAAACCCCCACCCCAGAGGCCTGTTCCCTGCAGGGGAACCCCACCCCCAAAGCATGCGATGTGCACATCACCTGGAAGTGACGCGACCACGCCGGGCACGCTGGGGGCGGGGCCACGGTCATCCGAGGGAAAACTCTATGGTTTTCCCTCAGATGGTCGTGCTCCCCACAACAGACACCCTGTGAGGCAGGTGGGGCTGAGAGAGCTCTTGACTGAAACTGCTCTTTTTCAAGGACAGCTCTTATCAGAACTACGGCTTGGCCAAGATCATCCGGCCAGGTGCAAGTGGAGGAGTGGGGAATCAAACCCGGTTCTCCCAGATTAGAGTCCACGCACTTAACCACTACACCAAACTGGCTCTCTTCTGGGAGGAGGAGGAGGAGATTGGATTTCACTACCCGAAGGAGTCTCAAAGCAACCTACCATCTCCTTTCCCTTCCCCTCCCCACAAGAGACACCCCGCGTGAGGTAGGTGGGCCTGAGAGAGCTCTCCCAAGGACTGCTCCTGAGAGAACAGCTCTGAGAGAACTTGTGACTGACCCAAGGTCACACCAGCAGCTGCACATGGAGGCGTGGGGAATCAAACCCGGTTCTCCCAGATTAGAGTCCGTGCTCCTAACCACTACACCAAACTGGGGTTGGGAAATACCACTTTGGCGGGTAGACTCCATGGTATACCATCAAGTCTAGGAGAACGTGAAGTCCGTCCCCCCCAGCACTGCCCCCAAACGTCTAGGAATTTCCTCACCTGGAGTTGGCAGCTCTAGTTGGAACTCCTCTAGGGTTGCCATCTCTGGGTTGGGAAATTCCTGGAGATTTGCAGGTGGAGCCTGGGAACGGCAGAGCTTCCGTGTGTGTGTGTGTGGGGGGGTATAACGCCATAGAGTCCACCCTCCAAAACAGCCATTTTCTCCAGGGGAGCTGATCTCTGCAGTCTGACCAGTTGTAATTGCAGGAGATTGCCAGACCCCACCTGGAGGTTGGCAACCCTACATGTGAAAATGCCCAGCTTCAAAGAAACAACCAAATTCTCACATTTTCTGCACCCCCCAACCAGTGTTCCCTCTAAGCTATGGAGTCTTGTGAGCAAAAATTCTACTTTGTGAGCTGCTGACATTAAAGCTGTGAGTGAGCGATTTGGCTACTGCATAGATTAGTTTGCTTTGGAGCCACCCTTCCTGAGCAAAGACAAAAATGTGTGAGCCAGAGGCTTAAAAATGGTGAGCTAGCTCACGCTAACTCAGCTTAGAGGGAACATTGCCCCCAACATTTTAAACTGGGTTTTCTCTCATAAGGCACACCTGACGTTTCATCTATCCTTGTGCCATCACTCGTTAGCGTTGCCAAGTGGCCTGGAGATAAAATGCCCTGTCCTCTTAACAGAGGCAAAATGGGATGTGATCGACCAGGTGGTTTTATTTTCCTCCCTGCCCTGCTAATTTCCACATCCCAGTCCTCTTTTAAAGGGAGAGGATGCTTTTCTCCAGACCTGTTGGCACCAATGTTCCCTCTAAGTTGCTAAGCCTTCTGAGCAAAAATTCTACTTTGTGAGCTACTGCCGTTAAAGTTGTGCCAGAGGCAAAATGGGATGTGATTGACCAGGTGGTTTTATTTTCCTTCCTGCCCTGAAAAGCGTCACCTGCTGATTTCCACATCCCAGTCCTCTTTTAAAGGGAGAGGATGCTTTTCTCCAGGCCTGTTGGCACCCCTGTCACTAGTTTGGTCCGAGACAAACACCTTAACGGGCCCATTTGGGGAAGTGAAATGGCTCCCACCAACGGGGATGAGCCAGGATGGCCATACAGAACCTCCATGTTCAGAGGCAGTATATCTCTGAATACCACTTGCCGAGAGGGTGGGAGAACAAAGGTGGGATATACTGGCGGCTCCTGTGCCCTTCTTGGTAAGCTTTCCGGGGCCCTTTGGTTGGCTAGCCAGTTTGTTGTAGTGGTTAGGAGCGCGAACTCTAATCTGGGAGAACCGGGTTTGATTCCCCACTCCTCCACGTGCAGCGGCAGGAGTGACCTTGGGTCAGTCACAAGTTAGAGCTGTTGTCTCACGAGCAGTTCTCTCAGAGCTCTCTCAGCCTGACCTGTCACACAGGGTGTCTGTTGTGAGGAGGGGAAGGGAAAGGATATTGTAAACTGCTCTGAGACTCCTTCGGATAGTGAAGGGTGGGGTATAAATCCAACTTCCTCGTCTTCTAGGAAGTGCTGACTTCTGAAGACCCCGAATATCACAAGGATCTACATTGTGTTAGTGAAGTTAAGCTGCGGCCACCATTTTGTGGCTGCCTCCACCTCCTGCGGCAGCCATTTTGTGGCAGTCATTTTGTCACTGTGCCCACCATGCCATGTCAGAGAATGCCAGATGTGCCTGCAGGCTCAAAAAGTGTTGGAGACCCCTGATAGAAAGGGTCTGAAGTAATAGATGCTGGGAATGAGTCTAGAGTCACTCAACAGGCCTGGAGAAAAATGCCCTGCCCCTTTAAGAGAGGCTGACTACGTGGAGATGGGCAACCGGAACCTTCCATGGCATGCACGTAAATCACACCCCTTGAAGTCTCTATTAAAGAGACAGCATCTTTTTTCCCCCCTACGGGCAGTTGACAACCTTAGATGGTTAGGAGGAGAATTTGGGATATAGAGGCGCAGACCATTAATGCCGGTAGTCTTGGAGTTTGTTCTCCCTATTCATTACCCCTCCTTCCCTTGCATACCTCCATGCTACCATATATCGCTAATCTGATAACCCCAGTTTTTAGGAGGGTTTTTATGCTTGCAAGGTTTAACCTTTTCCCCTCAGTAGTGGTCTCAGGTAGATACAAGGGTGTCCCGTACAGGGATAGACTTTGTAACTGTAATCTTGGGGAACCTGACTCTATCACCCATATCCCTCTCCGCTGTCCCAAATACTCCATTTTGCGCAATAACCCGATTCGCCCTTTCCTCCTTTCGCAGAGAGATTTTCTGGACAGGGATTTAATTTTTTTTTTTTTTAGCAGACCAGAGCCCAGCAATAACACTATCTGTCGCTGAATTTTTGACCTACGTATGGAAATCAAGAGTAATACTCTGTAATTCTTGTAAATCATGTTAGGATTGTCTTGTATTTTGGAATATCGGGAATATTGGTTGATGTTGTTCTTGTACTACCCCTTAAACGTCTCCTTGCCTGGTTTACTTATGTTATGCCAATAAAGGTTTCTGTTCTGATATTGACAACCTTAGGAAATATCTGTCTCTGGGCTAGGCTTCCCAAGTCCCCCCGGGGGGGCAGGGAAACCCCTGCCCCAGAGGCCCGTTCCCCGCCGCCGGGGAACTCCACCCCGACGTGCACGTCGCCCGGAAGTGACGCGGGCACGCCGGGCATGCTGGGGGCGGGGCCATGGTGTGCCCGCGTCACTTCCGGGCGACATGGATGTACTCTAGCCACCGGCCCAGAATCCCCCGCTGCGGCTGAATTCACACTTGGCAACCCTATTCTGGGCCAAAGGAGACGTAACGTGAAAACTAGAGATTGCTGATCTCCTGGAATTACAGCTTATCTCCAGACCAGAGAGGTCAGTTCCCCTCGAGAAAATGGATGCTTTGGAGGGTGGACTCTGTGGCATTGTACCCCATTGTGGTCCCAGTCCATAGCAGGCTCTACCCTCAAATCTCCAGGAGTTTAAAGGCACACCTTTAAGACCAACAAAGTTTAATTCTGGGTATAAGCTTTCGTATGCAGGCACACATCTTGTACAAGTGTGCCTCCACACAAAAGCTTACACCCAGAATTAAACTTTGTTGGTCTTAAAGGTGCCACTGGACTCAAACATTGTGTTTTTTTTGGGGGGGATGATATCGTTATTGATAAATTTGCCTATTCAATATTTCAGGGACATTTCCCCCAACTGTGTTTATATACTGTGGGCAGGCCTGGGGACAGACAGGCCTGGAGGGAGTGTGTGTCCTGTCTCTTTAAAGGAGGCTGAATGGGTGGAGCTTTTCATGGCATCACCTGGTAAATACCAGTCTATTAAGCCTTTCTTAAAGGGGCAGGACATTCCCCTCCCCCCCTGGGGAGATGACTACCCTAACTGTAAGGCTGATTTTGTGGCAACCTTTGTCAGATCCCTGGATCGATCTATCACTTTTGTTACCCCATGTTTGCAGAGGAGCTCAGGACGACGTTTTTATTTTCACATCAGCCTTGTGAGGTAGGCTAGCTAGGCTGAGAAGGGGCACCCTAGCCCAAGGACACCATATTCGAACTGGGGATAGGGATCCAGGTCTGCTCCCCATTCTATACTCTTATCTGCTACCCCAGTTAACGGTGGAGTCGAAGGAGGTACGCAGTCATAAGCGTCAAAGTTGCGTAGCGGTTAGTGTCACAGGCGAATCTCTAGGAGACCTGGGTTCAGATCTCCACGCTGCCCTGACGCTCCCTTTGGTCGCTCACTCTCTTTCAGCCTAACCTACCCCCCACAAACAAAGTTTGGGTCCAGGGGCTCCCTCTAAGCTGCGGAGTCTTGTGAGCAAAAATCCTACTTTGTGAGCTACCGGCATTAAAGTGGTGAGCGAGCGATTGGGCTCCTGCGTAAATTAGTTTGCTCTGGAGCCATCGTTCCTGAGCTAAGACAAAAGTGTGTGAGCCGGAGGCTCAAAAACTGTGAGCTGGCTCACGCTAACTCGGCTTAGAGGGAACACTGGAGACCAGTGGCACCTTTAAGACCAACAAAGTTTAATTCTGGGTGTAAGCTTTTATGTGCGTGCACACATCTCCTACAACAAGTGAGCTAGTTTTTTGTGAGCTAGTTTTTTTTAGTGAGCTAGTTTTTTTTAAGCTTTTTGTTGGAAAAAGTTTTTTTAAAGCTTTTTGTTGGAAAAAGGTGCCAAAACTCTCAAGAGGGAAGTGAAGTTTTCAGTCTATATACTGAAAGCACAAACTTTAAAACGTTTTTAAAAGGATTTTGTTAAAGAGGTTCCGCAACTCCGTTCTGGCCCATTCCCCCAGAGAAAAGCCCTGCTTATACCCAGAATTAAACTTCGTTGGTCTTAAAGGTGTCACTGGTCTCCAGTGTTCCCTCTAAGCTGAGTGAGTGTGAGCCAGCTCACAGTTGTTTTAGCCTCTGGCTCACACACTTTTGTCTCAGCTCAGGAACGATGGCTCCAGAGCAAACTAATTTACGCAGGAGCCCAGTCGCTCACTCACAACTTTAACGCCGGTAGCTTCAGACCAACAAGGCTACCCCACCTGAGTCTACCTCATGGGGTAGTTGTAAAAGTAAAACGGAGGAAAGGTGAACCTTTCATAACCATCCTGAGGAAAGGTGGAATAAAAAATGTAATGTTTGGAAATGGCTTGTAGCCAGTTTGGTGTCGTGGTTAAGTGCGCGGACTCTAATCTGGGAGAACCAGGTTCGATTCCCCCACTCCTCCACTTGCACCTGCTGATGTGACCTTGGGTCAGTCACAAGCTCTGGCACAGCTGTCCTTGAAAAAGAGCAGTTTGTGTCAAGAGTTCTCTCAGCCCTACCCACCTCACAGGGTGTCTGTTGTGGGGAGGGGAAGGGAAAGGAGTTTGTAAGCCGCTCTGAGACTCCTTTGGGTAGTGAAGGGCGGGCTATAAATCCAATCTCTTCTTCTTCTTTTACCTCACAGGGTGTCTGTTGTGGGGAGGGGAAGGGAAAGGCATTTGTAAGCCGCTCTGAGACTCCGTGTGAAGGGCGGGATATAAATCCAATCTCTTCTTCTTCTTCTTCTTCTTCTTCTTCTTGTAGGCGTCTGGGGCCTGCAACTGAAAATGGGATGTGTTCTTTAAGGCAGCCGGCTTACTCGGGAGTAAAGGTCCATTGAACGGAGAGGCATTTACATTTGAATAGACAAGCCTAGGATTAGACTGCAATAGAGCAAGGGACTTTGGGCTGTTTTTGTAAGACAGTATTTTATTCAGGCTCGCATTTGTTTTCAGGTTAGTTGCCTGGAGGGAATATTTCCCCAAGGGACTGGCTTTGTCCAGAGAAAGGGGACATTTGTCCTTAAGCAGTTGCTAAATGGCATGTTTCCGGCCCGTAATGAGTGGATTCACTCAGCTGCAGGGCAGAACAGCTCATGTCCCAGAGGGGGAATCACTCATTAACTTACAGGAAATTGTCCCAAGCAAAGATGAGATGACTTCATTTTCTTCCAAAATTGGAATCTGAGAGCCTTCTTGGGTACAGGTGCTAGACGCCCTTCTCAATTTGGTAAAGGTTTCCCTTGCTCCAAAGCCAGTCGAATCCGACTCTAGAGATGCGGTGCTCATCTCCGTTTCCAAGCCAAAGAGCCAGCGCTGTCCGAAGACTTCTCCATGGTCATGTGGCCGGCATGACTAAATGCAGAGGCACATGGAACGCCGTTACCTTCCCACTGAAGCGGTACCTTCAGCGTCTTAACCACTTGAGCCACCGCAGCCCAATGAAGAACACCTTCAATATCCCCAAGGAGGAACACCTTACAGATTCCATGATTCCATTTTAAAGCGCCTTTAAGTATTTAATTCATTTATACCCCACCTTTCTACCAAAGGGGGAGCCCGGAATGGCTTACCTCCTTCGACTCTCCTAAGCTGTGGAGTCCTGTGAGCAAAAAATCCTACTTTGTGAGCTCCTGGCATTGTGAGCGAGCAATTTGGCTACTGCATAAATTAGTTTGCTCTGGAGCCCTCCTTCCTGAGCTGAGACAATATGCAGAGTACATCATGCGAAATGCTGGCCTGGATGAATCACAAGCGGGAATTAAGATTGCTGGGGAAAAGATCAACAACCTCAGATATGCAGACGATACCACTCTAATGGCAGAAAGTGAAGAGGACCTAAAGAGCCTCTTGCTCAGGGTAAAAGAGGAGAGCGCAAAAGTGGGCTTGAAGCTCAACATCAAAAAAACTAAGATCATGGCATCCGGCCCCATCACTCCTTGGCAAATAGAAGGGGAAGTCGTGGAAGTAGTGACAGACTTCACGTTCCTGGGATCCCAGATCACCGCAGACTGTGACAGCAGCCATGAAATTAAAAGATGCCTGCTCCTTGGGAGGAACGCGATGGTGAACCTAAACAGCATGATAAAAAGTAGAGACATCACCCTGCCAACAAAAGTCTGCATGGTCCAAGCAATGGTATTCCCAGTAGTCATGTATGGCTGCGAGAGTTGGACTATAAGGAAGGCCGAGCGTTGAAGAATAGATTCTTTTGAACTATGGTGCTGGAGAAGACTCTTGAGAGTCCCTTGGACTGCAAGAAGATCAAATCAGTCAATCCTAAAAGAAATCAACCCTGACTGTTCCCTGGAAGGCCAGATAATGAAACTGAAGCTCAACTACTTTGGCCACCCAATGAGAAGGGAGCACTCACTGGAGAAGACCCTGATGCTGGGAAAGACTGAAGGTCAAAGAAGAGGGAGACGGCAAAGGATGAGATGGTTAGACAGTGTCATCGAGGCAACGAACATGAAATTGAGCAAACTTCAGAGGACGGCGGAAGACAGGAAAGCCTGGAGGGAGCTAGTCCATGGGGTCGCGAAGAGTCGGACTCGACTGTGCGACTGAACAACAAAAAGACAAGCATAGGATTAGACTGTAATAGAGCAAGGGACTTTGGTCTGTTTTTGCTCTTGGTCACCCAGTATCATAGAATCACAGAGTTGGAAGGGAGCTCCAGGGTCATCTAGTCCAACCCCCTGCTGAATGCAGGAAACTCACAAATACCTCCCCCCCACACACCCCAGTGACCCCTGCTCCATGCCCAGAAGATGACAGAAAACCTTCAGGATCTCTGGCCAACCTGGCCTGCAGAAAAAGTGCTTCCTGACCCCAAAGTGGCAATCAGCATTTCCCTGGGCATGTAAGAAAGGGCCACAAGAACTAAGCACTGATGCAACCAATGCTTCCTTTAAACTGTGGAGTCTTGTGAGCACAATTTCTATTTTGTGAGGTACCGGCATTAAAGTGGTGAGCGAGAGATTTGGCTCCTGCATCAATTAGTTTGCTCTGGAGCCATCCCTTCCTGAGCGAAGACAAAAATGGGTGAGCCGGAGGCTAAAGAATTGTGAGCTAGCTCACACTAACTCAGCTTAGCGGGAACACTGGATGCAACCCCTCCCTGCCCTCCTTCTCACGCTTTGCCTAAGTTCACAGAATCCGCATTCGTGCTCATTAGGATCGCTGCCTTGGGGACCCTATTTGGAAATGTTTTAAATGAAGGGATTTAAGTAAAATAAATGGTTAGCAGTCAAGTATCCTTTGAGCTGTGGTGGCTCAAGTGGTTAAGAGGCTGAACTGCAGGCTGTGGAAGGTCAGTAGTTCAGCAGTTTGAGACCCGAGTGCCGCATGACGGTGTGAGCTCCCGTCTCTAGTTCCAGCTCCTGCCAACCTAGCAGTTCGAAAGCAAGAAATTGCAAGTAGATAAATAGGTACCACTTCGGTGGGAAGGTAACAAGCGTTCCGTGCGCCTTGATGTTTAGTCATGCCGGCCACATGACCACGGAAACGTCTTCGGACAGCGCTGGCTTTTCGGCTTTGAAACGGAGATGAGCACCGCAACCCTAGAGTCGGACTCGACTGGCTTTCGAGCAAGGGAACCTTTACCTTTATCCTTTTTTGAGCTTCTTCCCCAAGAAGGTACAGAAAAGAAATTTAAGTTGCTTGCACCCCTGGCCAAATCCAAAATAACAGGACTTAAAATCACATTGTGGTGTGTTAATTTGATTAATTGTAACAAAAGGTAACAAAAGCAAGAAATTGCAAGTAGATAAATAGCTACCACTTCAGTGGGAAGGTAACAGCGTTCCGTGCGCCTTGGCGTTTAGTCATGCCGGCCACATGACCACGGAAATGTCTTCGGACAGCGGTGGCTCTTCGGCTTTGAAACGGAGATGAGCACCACAACCCTAGAGTCGGATTCAACTGGCTTTCGAGCAAGGGAACCTTTACCTTTACTTTAACAAAAGGTAAGGGCTGTAGTGGCTCAGTGGTTAAGACACTGGACTGCAGACCGGAAGGTCGGTAGTTCAGCAATTTGAGACCTGAGTGCCGGATGATGGAGTGAGC
>NW_015160923.1:181742-208777 GCF_001447785.1 Gekko japonicus
AGTTTATAATCTGGATTTCTGCAATGGGGTGGAAGAGAATTTAAGGAGGTGAACAAAGGGAGAGGCAGGGGGGAAAAGCAGGTTTCAAGGCAGACTTTTTTTCTTGACCCCCACCCCACCCCGGAACGTTGCATCTGCGTTTCCAGCTGTGCACATCTGTCCTGCATTTGGGAAACGTTGGCAATGCTCCGGGATGCCCTATTTACTCGTTGTGGTGGGGGGGAGGAGGAAGGGCATCAAAACTGCGCTGTGCCTTCGTCTGGACACTGTGCCAAGGTATGCCCTCTGCTGCGGTGGTGGTGGCGGCGGCGGGGGGGGGGATCGTGCTGTGCCTTCTTGTGGACACCCTGCCAAGGTATATGCCCGCTGCTTTTTGTCCTGGGAGGAGCTGGAGAGAAGGGCAGCCCTGTGCACGCTGGGGCCTCGTGCCCGCTCGGCGATGGGACCAAGGAGGGAGCGAGGAGGCAAATCGGTCCCTCCTGGCGGGATGCGAGAGCATCCGACTGTGATGAGTGACAGGCGGGCTGGTCTTCCCCCAGCGGAGTCATGCGGGACGTGAGGAACGTGCCCGAGCCAGGGAGAGCTATCCCAGCTGATACCTTTTGCTTTCTCTCCGGCTTTGCGGAGACAGGAAGGCCTTTATCTGTATGCAGATCGCCTTAGGCTGGCAAAAGAGATTGCATTTGTCAGGGGGTGGTGTGGTGTGGGGTGGTGTGGGGGGAACGGCACCCAGCAGGGGTTGATGGATGGGACCCTGGAGGCTATGGAATGTTCAGAGAGACAGGAACTCTGAAAGGTGAGCTATTGCCTCAGAGAGCCAGGGAGAGAGAGAGCAGTTTCAAATGACCCCCTTCTTCGGTGTCATTTTTTTAATTTTAGGGTTTATCTTTGATGGCTTTTGCTCGTACAGCGCTCCGGGAATTTTGGAGGTGATGCAATGTTATTTTCTTCAATAAAAAAAATCATGGGCAATACAGCGATGAGCCGTGGAGTGGAGGGGAAAGCACAACTGATCAGTGACCTGCCTTTGAAGGTATTTTGTTTGATTGCGCCTGGCTGGTGCTTCACAAGCGAACGAAAACCAGGGGGACTTTCATTCTAAACATAACCCCCCATTTCCTTACGATTATTAGTTTCATTTGTGTCCCATTCTTTTTTCCGAAATGCTAGCGGCTGCAATTATGGCTTCCCCTCCCTTTACCCTCACAACAGCCCTGTGAGGTAGGTTAGGCGATGAGAGAGAGAGAGAGAGACAAACAGACAGACAGACAGAGATGCTGCCCAAGACCACCTAGCAAGCTTCATTGCAGAGCAGGGATTTGAATCTGGGCCTCCCCAGCACTAGGGTGATACTCTAACCACTACGCCACATGTCTGCTTCTGGCTGAACCCACTAAAACACATAACCAGACTGTTAGCATTAGTGTTACTTAGCAGCATATATGCTGTAAGAAAGAGTATATTTTAACGTTTCTTCCATTGAAATCAGGGTCCAATTAGCCAACCCAAGAAGTTGGGCAGGTGATGGTACCCATTGTACAGATAACCAGAGGAACTCATTGGCCACTGTGTGGACTAGATGGACCACTGGTCTGATCCAGCAGGGCTCTTCTGATGTTCTTAGGATGCTGGACTAGATGGACCACTGGTCTGACCCAGCAGAGATCTGGTCCAGCCAGTTTGGTGTAGTGGTTAAGTGCGCGGACTCTAATCGGGGAGAACCAGGTTTGATTCCCCACTCCTCCACTTGCACCTGCTGATGTGACCTTGGGTCAGTCACAAGCTCTGGCACAGCTGTCCTTGAAAAAGAGCAGTTTCTGCCAGAGCTCTCTCAGCCCCACCTACCTCACAGGGTGTCTGTTGTGGGGAGAGGAAGGGAAAGGAGTTTGTAAGCTGCTCTGAGACTCCAAGTGAAGGGCGGGGTATAAATCCCATCTTCTCCTCCTCCTCCTCCTCTTCCTCTTCTTCCTTATGTTCTTGGGATGCTGGACTAGATGAACCACTGGTCTGGCCCAGCAGGGCTCTCCTTATGTTCTTCAGATGCTGGTCTAGATGGACCACTGGTCTGATCCAGCCGGGCTCTTCTGATTTGCTTATATCATTTACTGTCTGCCTTTCTCACTTGGACTCAAGGCAGATTATACAGAGTGAGTCAATACAGTCAAGAGGATGGAACATTTAGGGGGGGGGAAGCAACAAGATGAGGATTGCGGAAGCAACTAGAAATCCCGAAAATAAACTGAAGCAAAGCATGAGTCTTAACATGACCCATTAAAATGGTGAAAAGCTGCCTAATTCCACAGTAGGATCCTCGTTTCAGCAAGCTATACACAGTAGTATTACAGATCATAGTTCCTAGTCAGGTCACCCCGGCTGTTGGTAGGCTGGGAGGCAGCGTTGCCAGATCCAGGTTGGGAGACTCCTGGAGATTTGGGGATGGAGCCTGGGGTGGACAGGGACCTCAGTGGGGTGCAATGCCACAGAGTCCACCCTCTAAAGCATCCATTTTCTCCAGGGGAACTGGTCTGTGTAATCTGGAGATGAGCTGTAATTCCCCAGGTCCCACCTGGAGGCTGGCATCCCGAGCAGCCCACCCAGCCTCCAAAAAAGCAGCCATTTTCTCAGGAGGCTGGAGTGGCTTCCTTATTCCCCGTGGCTTATTCATTCCTTATTTCTGACTTATTCATGAATTCAGAGGAGAGTCTGAAAGCTCCACTAATCTCCGTAGTCTGGAGAGGAGCAGCAATCCTGGGGGGTCCCCAGATCCCACTTGGAAGTTGGCATCCCCAACAATCTGTAATAGATTCAGGTGGGGTCTCCGTGTTGGTCTGAAGCAACAGAAGAAAGGTTGAGTCCAGTGGCACCTTTTAAGACCCGCAAGGTTTAATTCTCTAATGATTTGTCGAAGAATCTTGGTGAATCCTTTAGCGCCATGCAAGCCTATTGCCTGATTCACGTTCTTCTGACGAGCGATACGCTATTTATTCTAAAGTTAGAGTCCAGTGGCACCTTTAAAACAAAAACAGTTTAATTCTCTAATGACTTTTCTAAGTATCTTGGTGAATCCTTTAGCAGGGTGCAAGCCTATTTGCCTGATTCTGATGTTCTTCTGACGAGCGATATCCTTTAAGACCAACAACATTTAATTCTAATAATTTTTTTAGTATCTTTCAGTGTTCCCTCTAAGCTGAGTTAGTGTGAGCTAGCTCAGTTTTTTAGCCTCCGGCTCACACATTTTTTTCTTAGCTCAGGAAGGAGGGCTCCAGAGCAAACTAATTTATGCAGTAGGCAAATTGCTTGCTCAGGACTTTAATGCCAGTAGCTCACAAAAGTTGAATTTTTGCTCACAAGACTCCACAGCTTAGAGGGAACATTGATTAGCACAGTGCAAGCCTGTTGCCTGATTCAGATGTTCTTCTGAGGATCCATATCTTATTTATTCCAAGGTTTGAGTCCCAGTGGCACCTTTAAGACCAACAAAGTTTAATTCTCTAATAAATTGTTCTAGTATCTCGGTGAATCCTTTAGCACGGGGCAAGCCTATTTGCCCGATTCTGATGATCTTCTGACGATCGATATCCGATTTATTCCAAAATTTGAGCCAACAAAGTTTAATTCTGCGTACCAGCTTTTGTGTGCAACAAAGTTTAATTCTGGGTATCAGCTTTCGTGTGCACACAAACGCAGATACCCGGAATTAAACTTTGCTGGTCTTAAAGGTGCCGGCAGACCCAAACTTTGTCCTGCCGCTTCAGACCAACATGGAGACCCCACCAATGCGCCCTCTAAGCTGTGGAGTCCCCTGAGCAAAAATTCTACCTCGTGAGCTACCGGCATTAAAGTTGCGAGGGAGAGACTTAGAAGAAGAAGAAGAAGAGATTGGATTTATACCCCGCCCTTCACTTGGAGTCTCAGAGCGGCTTACAAACTCCTTTCCCTTCCCCTCCCCTCCCCACAACAGACACTCTGTGAGGTGGGTGGGGCTGAGAGAACTCTGACACAAACTGCTCTTTTTAGCTACTGCATAAATCAGTTCGCTGTGGAGCCATCCTTCCTGAGCGAAGACCAAAAAAAATGGGTGCGCCGGAGGCTAAAAAACTCACACTCACTCAGCTTGGAGGGAGCACGGCCGCCCACCTGAATCTATTCTATCCCAGTAAGGCATTTCCCCCTTTGCCCCCTCCACTTTTAATTAAGAGTTTAAAACCCTTTGTCTGTAAAGGTAAAGGTTACCTTTACCTTAAAAAGGTAAATTTAATTCATACTTAACCTTAAAAAGGTAAAGGTCTCCCTTGCTCGAAAGCCAGTCGAATCCGACTCTAGGGTTGCGGTGCTCATCTCCGTTTCCAAGCCGAGGAGCCAGCGCTGTCCGAAGACGTTTCCGTGGTCACGTGGCCTTACCGGAGGCTTAAAAACTGTCAGCCGGCTGGCACTCACTCAGCTTGGAGGGAGCACGGCTACCCCCCCTGAATCTATTCTATCCCAGTAAGGCATTTCTCTCTCTTTGCCCCCCTTTTCCCCCTCCACTTTTAATTAAGAGTTTAAAACCCTTTGTCTGTAAAGGTAAAGGTTACCTTTACCTTACCGGAGGCTAAAAAACCCACCCCATTGACCGTGTTTCAGTTCCGTTTGCGGACAGGCGGGGGCAGCAGTGGGGTAAGCGCTGAGCCGCCGCCGCCCTCGCCGCCCGCACGCCTCCTTCAGGACGTGAGCCGGAGCCAAAGAATTCCCCCCGCCCCTCGGGCCGCTGCAGAGGGGGCGGAGGCGGGCGGTGACGCAGGGCTCTCGCCGGCCGGTCCGGGGCTATAGAAAGAGCCGCCTCGGCGCCGCGAGCAGAGTCGCTCTCTTAGCTAGCCGGTGGGTGGCCGCGCTGAGCCGGGGAAAGCAGGAAAAAAAGAGGCACCGAGCAGAGAGCCGCTCCAGCCAAGCCCTTCCACACCCTCGGGGAATTCGGATTGAAAGCGGATTGTCCTCCTTTTCCCCCACCCGGGAGACTCCCCCTCCCCCGGTGGCGTCTGGTTTGCACAAATAATTATATAGATCTCTATATATATCGGAGCAGAGAAGCCTTGAAAGAGACTTTATAAAAAAGGAAAGTTGTTGAGCGAAGGGGGGGGGGGAAGGGACGCTTTTTTGCGGGGTCTTAACTCCGCCGCCTCTCCGTTGCTACCCTCGGGCCCCCAAGGTGGATCCGGAGCGCGCCCCGGCCCTTGCGCTAACAATGCCAATGGAGCAGGGGGGGCTGCGATGCGTTTGGGGAGGGGGCCTGGTGATGGTGGGGAGCGCGCAAGGCGAGGAGAGATGGATACGGGGAAGGGGGCGCCGCTCCATGCGACGCTGGGCGCGGTGGCAAGCGGAGGAGAGGTAGACGGGAGGCTTTCCGACCCACATGCCAGCGAGGGGTAGATAGATATCGGGGGGCTTTTGGGACCCCCATTATCCCGTGCAAGGCCGGGCAGCCGCGGGGGCGTGGGACGTTGGCGAGGTCGGAGGCGCACCCTGGGGATTTGGGGATCGCGCGCGGAATCCCCCCCAAAGGCAGCATCCAACCACCGGTTGGAGGGCAGCCGCTGCAGATTTCCAGGGCGGTGGAAGGGTGCCGCGTCTGGCGCTGCTGCGCCTCCTTGCCGCCGGTTGCGCGCAGGTCCCCGGGCTAGAAGGCGAGCGAGAAGGAGCCCCGGGCGGGCCGGCTCCTTTCTCCGCACGTTCCGCGTCCTTGCAGCCCGGTGGGGCGGGGTAGGGTTGCCAGGTTTCCGGGAGATTTGGGGACGGAGCCTGGGTGGGTGGGGAGCTCAGTGGGGCGCAATGCCACAGATTCCACCCTCCAAAGCATCCCTTGTCTCCAAGGGAACACTGGAGTTTGGAGAGGAGCTGGAATTCCAGGGGGTCCCCAGGGCCCAGCTGGAGGGTGGCATCCCTAGGCGTGTGGGGGGGCTGGCCCAGTCGCCGCCTCCGGCTCTGCTCTGCTCCCGGGCGGGCGGAGAGGTGGAAGCAGCCGGGCCATGTGGCTGACCTGAAATGCTCTCTCGCGGCGCGCCACGCCTCCTTCCCCCCGCCCGGCGAGGCCGGCGCTGCGGCTGTGCTGCCATGCACGCTCCTCATGGCCGGCGGAGAGGAGGAGGGGAGGGAAGGCGAGGGGATCGGCCGGCCCGTTTGGGCGGAGGGCTCAGCCTGCAGCCGAGGGTGGCGGCGGGCTGTTCAGACGGACGCCGGCTCTCCTCCATCCCCCCCCCAAAAAAGCGCTTTCCTAGCTGGCGGAGCCGCAGCCGCCTCCCCGCAAGACCAGAGGCCTTTCCTGCGCACGTGTGCGTTGCATGCCGCCGGGGGGCCTTTCTGCAAGAAGAGAGCCACCTCGGACGCCTGCAGTTTTCCCTGGCGTTCTGCAAAACTGCATGCATTATTATTAATTTTTTGCATTTTGCAAACAAGAGATCCGCCCCCCAGGCGCAGGCTTTTAGAGTCCTTATGACTGACGGAGAGGGGGGAAAGCGAGGTGGGAGGAAGGGGTCCGGTTACAGGGGAAGGAGGGGAGGGGGCCTTGCCGCATTGCGCCTCCCAGACGCCCCCCTCAGGTCGTGCCACGGCCGTGCGCCCCCCACGCCCTCCAGTTGGAGAGCCCGGAGGGCGCACGTGGGTGGGGGACGCCCCTGGCTGAAAAGCGCCGGGAGAGGGGAGGCTCTGCTTGGGCGGGGTGCTGCCGCGACTCAAGAGTAGACCTTCCCGGATTGGAGGGACGGATGAGGGCCTGTCTCCATATAAGGCGGTTTCAGACCAGGTCGGGTGGGCTTTTGACTCTCTTCCCGGCTGGCTTCAGTCCCTCTGCCTTTAACAGCAGCCCAAGAATTAAGTAGGGAGGGGAGGGGGGAGCGATGCCGGCTTAATTTCTTTGTTAAAGGCCCAGAAGGGGGTGCTGAGACAGGGAGGTGAGGTCCCAGAGGGAGGCGCGGTGGAGGTTCCTGTATGTATGCACATCTGGTGCACATCTGCATCCAGGCTCCTTTGCCTTTGGTTTAGGTTTTACCTTTCCGGCGTCCGGAGTGGGTTCTCTGGGTTTGAAACAAGCGGGTATAAAACGTGTGTGCCACAAAGTCCCTTCCGTGTGGTCCCCCCCCCCCCCATAAGTTTATTTCTTTTTTCGGATTTTTATTACGCCCACCCCAAGGGGGGTCAAGGGCAGATCACAGCAAGCAGAGTCGAAGACTCATTGCAGTAAAATTACGTTACATTCAAACCCTTACAACGGTAAAATTCAGAGGCGGCGGCAAATTGCATAAAAAGAAAAGGACTGTAAGGGTTATAGAGATGGAATTGAAGCATTTCAGCACTTAGTAAATTGCCAGCTCCCTATTTACTTGTTTTAAAAGGTAAAGGTGTCCCTTGCTCGAAAGCCAGTTGAGTCCGACTCCAGGGTTGTGGTGCTCATCTCCGTTTCAAAGCCGAAGAGCCAGCGCTGTCCGAAGACGTTTCCGTGGTCATGTGGCCGGCATGACTAACACCAAGGCGCACGGAACGCTGTTACCTTCCCACCGAAGTGGTCCCTATTTATCGACTTGCAATTTCTTGCTTTCGAACTGCTAGGTTGGCAGGAGCTGGAACTAGAGACGGGAGCTCACTCCGTCACGCGGCACGCTCAGGTCTCGAACTGCTGAACTACCGACCTTCCACAGCCTGCAGTTCAGTGTCTTAACCACTTGAGCCACCGCAGCTCCTATTTACTTATTTACTTTTTCTTTTAATTTTATATCCTGCGTTCCCCCCCCCCCAAGTGGTTTACACCCTCGCCTCCATTTTATCCTCACAGCAGCCCTGTGGGGTAGGGTAGGCCGAGAGGGTGTGACTGGCCCTAGGTCACCCAGTGAGCTGCCATGGCAGAGTGCAGATTTGAACCTGGGCCTCCCCAAATCCTAGTCCAACACTGTTTAACCTACGCTTCAGTGGTTCCATCTTAGCCTGGAGTATGTAAAAGCATTTAAATGCTAGATTAGAAACAAACAAACATAAGAATGCTTTGGAAAGAAGGCATGTTTGCCTGGTGTAGTTGTGAATAAACTGGCCTTGGGCAAATGACATTGCTTACTGCAGGGTTTAGGCTGAGGAAGGTCATTTCAATACTGGGGACAAGTCCCGAAGCATATTGTGTGATACTGAAAAGAGTGTTTCTGAGCACGTGCAAAATATTTCATCCCCACACATCTGGGTTCAAGGGGGAATGTGTGTTGGGTTAAACTGCAGGGGAACTTTGATCTCTGGTTTTAGAAACTGAGCATTACCCAGCCTCCCTTGCAGGGCTGTTGTGAGGATAATTGAAAATACCTTCACTTTATAGTATTTTTTTCAGTTTTTAAAAATGGGTTATGTGGGATTATCTTGGTGTTTTTCCTTACTGGTGTTACTCTGTTCAGTGTTGGGCATCTCAAGTGATCATTTAGTCTTGACTGTTTTGCAAAGTGCAACCCCTTGAGATCTCTAGTCTGACCCTTTCCCACATCAGTATAACCCCTGAGATCACCTAGTCTGACCCTTTCACATAAATTCAACCTCTTGCGTATGACCCCCCTTCCACCAACCCACCTCTAATCCAGATGATCACATGCCAGCAGAAAATGGATACAGTGCAGAAAGCACTAGATGTCTCAAACAAGCGAGCCCAGCTGCATGAGAAGGCAGGGCCACGGCCTGTACTCCCTTTGATCCCACCCTTCCTCACCCCAAGCCTGAGCAGACTCCTGTGTGCTGAGATGTTCAGTGAACCAACCCGAGACACACAACTGTATCCTTTGTTGTGTTACTTGCAAGTGTCTCACAGAACTGTACTGGTTCTGTGAAGTATAAATCTTTGGGGTTTTCCTGCAGCAGTCTTGGATCTGTCAGTAGTGGCTGAACTTCTACACTGAGGTTAATCCAAGCCTTCTCTCTTTCAAATGTACCCGGCTTTAATTTAAATGTTTTGGCATTGTTTCTGATTTTCGTCGTCCTGATCCTGTTGGTTTGGATGTCTCTCTGCAATTCTATTGCATCGTTTCACGCCATGCCCATCCACCTGGAGAGAGGCGGGCTACAAAAATGTGCATGGCATACTGCTTAAGAGCAGTGCTCCCTCTAAGGTGTGGAGTCCTGTGAGCAAAAATTCTTCTTTGTGAGCTACTGGCATTAAAGTTGTGAGTGAGCAGTTTGGCTGCTGCATAGATTAGTTTGCTCCTTCCTGAGCTGAGACAAAATGTGTGTGCCGGAGGCTAAGAAAACTGAGCTCACACTTACTCAGTTTAGAGGGAACACTTGCAAAGTTAAGAGTGTTTGGACTAGTCTTGAGAAGATCCAGGTTCGAATCTCCACTTGTGCAGTGGGAGCTTGCAGAGTGACCTTCGGCCAGCCACACACACTGCTTAACCTACCTCACAGTGTTGTTGTGAGGATAAAACAGAGAGAACAGACATAAACCGTTTTGGGTCCCTGTTGGGGTGTGGGGAAGGGGTGGGGTATAGATGAATTAGAAGAAGAGATTGGATTCATACCCCGCCCTTCAATACCCAAAGTAGCCTCAGAGCGGCTTACAAACTCCTTTTCCCTTCCCCTCCCCACAACAGACACCCTGTGAGGTAGGTGGGGCTGAGAGAGCTCTTGACAGAAACTGCGCCAGAGGTTAAGAAAACTGAGCTCACACGTACTCAGTTTAGAGGGAACATTGTGAAGTTAAGAGTGTTTGGACTAGTCTTGGGAAGATCCATGTTCGAATCTCTACTTGTGCAGTGGGAGCTTGCAGGGTGACCTTCAGCCAGCCACACACTGCCTAACCTACCTCACAGTGTTGTTGTGAGAATAAAACAGAGGAGAACAGACATAAGCCGTTTTGGGTCCCTGTTGGGGTGGGGGGAAGGGGTGGGGTATAGATGAATTAGAAGAAGAGATTGGATTTATACCCCGCCCTTCACTACCCAAAGGAGTCTCAGAGTGGCTTACCAACTCCTTTCCCTTCCCCCCATAACAGACACCCTGTGAGGTAGGTGGGGCTGAGAGAGCTCTGACAGAAATGGCTCTTTTTCAAGAACAGCTGTGCCAGAACTATGGCTTGAAGAGGAGAACAGACATAAGCCGTTTTGGGTCCCTGTTGGGGTGGGGGGAAGGGGTGGGGTATAGATGAATTAGAAGAAGAGATTGGATTTATACCCCGCCCTTCACTACCCAAAGGAGTCTCAGAGTGGCTTACAAACTCCTTTCCCTTCCCCTCCCCACAACAGACACCCCTGTGAGGTAGGTGGGGCTGAGAACTCTGACAGAAACTGCTCATTTTCAGCAACAGCTCTTATCAGAACTATGGCTTGCCCAAGGTCATCCAGCAGCTGCAAGTGGAGGTTCTCCCAGATAAGAGTCCCCGCACTTAACCACTACACCAAACTGGCTCTAAATAGAAGAATATCAAAAGCGACCAAGCGGGCATGAACATCCCTAAACAACCCTGAGAGGAGAGAAGGGAGAGTTATCAGTTTACTTCCCACAATTAGAAAAGAGACCTTTACACATTTACCTGCTATTTTGACATACTTATTGCTTTACAACTGTTGCCCTCCTAACCTTAGCTTGTTATTTAGTTTTGTCTTTGCTCATCTGCATCCTGTTACATGTTAATGGGCTCTTCAGCCCGTCTAAGTTTGAATCCTGCCTACCTACCGTTCCCCTGTGTTTGAAAAAGTGTTCCTTGCACACGAAAGCTCATACCTTGAATAAAACTTTGTTGGTCTTTGACCCAAAAACTGGAATCAAGAACCACAAGGGTCAGAAAGGAGTCTTGATGAAGGGCCAGTATTAAAAACCTCGTTGAAAACTCATAATATTAAAAAATACATGTATTTATTAGAAAGACAGTTAAAAACGTATACAGGCCCAATGAAAGCGTCATTAAAAAGTCCAAGTGGTCTTAAAGGTGCCACTGGACTCTAAATTTGTTCCATCCCTAAACGATACAATCCTGGGATCAATATTTTAAACAACTTTAGTGAAAGAAGAAGAAGAGATGGGATTTAGGTGCAAGTGGAGGCGTGGGGAATAAAGCACGGTTCTCCCAGATTAGAGTCCGCGCACTTAGCCACTACACCAAACTGGCTCTCAAGAAGGCGTGCCGGAGGACCCCTGGAAGGGGGGGGGGAGGCCAGTTTCAGCCAATTGCACACCACCTTCCTTGCTTGGGAGGGTGGAGAGAGCGTCAACTCTACCCAGGCCTGACCTGCTACATCTCTGGACTTCTGGTTGCACCATCAATTTACACAGGGCAGGGCCTGTATAAATGTTGTTCCTGTTGGTCTTTTGGGGGGTTTCTGTGTGGCACTGTGGCATGCTTGCACTGCCACAGTGCCACTTGTTCTCCTGGCAAACAAGCACCTCCCGAGACAGTTCACTTTCCCTGAGATTCTCTGGGAGAGTCTGACTGCTTGGTGCTGCCTGCTTGCCTGCCTTAAGTGCTGCTGGCGGGGTTTCCCCATTGGAAACAATGGAGGTAATGGGGGCAACCTGTTTGGGGGCCCGTAGAATTGGACCCCCTGGTCCAATGTTTTTGAAACTTGGTGGGTATTTTGGGGAGAGGCTCCAGCAGCTACCCTGCGAGTTTGGAGCGTCTTTCTCAAGCCCCCTCCCCTCCAGCCCCCAGAAAATATGCCCTATGGTTTTGCCATTGACTTCAATGGCCCATAGGATATAATGGGGCTGAAATTGACATTCACATTAGGCTGGCCGAAAGACTCCCCGATTGGCTGGTACTGACGAATCCGGCCGAATTTCGGCTGAATCCGAATGGATTTTTTGCACACCCCTAATTCCATTCATTCAGTTCATCCGCGACTGGCTTCTCAGCAGTGACTCCATTGATAGAAATCCTTATCTGTGCCTAAAGCTTGAGGGTGTTTCCTCCGGGGCCCTTTGACAAAACGTGGCTGATATTTTTAAATGCATACACGCCGGATTAAAGAGGAAGGATAAATGGGGCTTAAGCTTCTTTACCACTCTGCTCCTTTCTTCTCCAGATAGGATTTTTTTTTCCGTCGGGAGAAAGATTAGCCATGTGAAGTTCGCCCGAGCTGTGTAGCCGGGCATGTTTGGCCTCAAAGGAAGTTATCTCCCCCTCTAAACGAGCAGCGCAGCTGTGAGCCTGCTTTGCACGTAGGAGGTCCCAGGTTCGAATTCTTAGCATCTGCAATTTTTAAAAAAGGATTTAAGCGAACAGAGTATGGTACACAGTATTTGGATATTACACTACACAGGGATTATTACTGTGATAAGTGCGCTAAACTAAATAATACAGTACTGTAAATATCAGAACATATATGCTGTTTAAATAAGTTAAAGTGATATGCTTTTTTTACACAAATACAGTCAGTTTCAAGTAAACAGAAGTGGTTTTAGCGAAGCAAATTTTCATGCTCCAGAATGTCCTGTGTCGTTTCGACGTTCCTTCTGCTGAACAAGATTCTATAGATAATTTCCAGTGTTTTGTCTCATCTATAAGAGCTCACATATTTTTTCTTCGTAGGTCAATAACAAAGCACAATTGCTAGTAGAAAGTTCATTCCATTTGACGGTAACTCGCCCAAAATGAACTTTCAAGCAAGGGAAACCTTTACCTTAAATGTGAATTATTAAAATAATCTAGTTCTAGAATGCCGTTATTTGTCTTAGTTGTTTTTGTAGTTGTAATAAGTATATTAGACTCGGACCGTGTGCCTAAGATAAGACCTTATTATTGGCTGTCAATATTTCTGCAGGAGTGACATCATTCTGAATGTACTGTGGAGCTTCACGGTTAATGCTTCAGTTGTCTTTGTGTTAATGAATCATCCTAAAAAAATACTTTAATAATTCACATTTAGCATAATATAAAAACGGGGGAAATTGTAAAAGTATACATGGTGATTTAGTGTTTTACTTGGTCACGTACACCGTGGTCCGGTTTGTTGCAATGGCTTCTAGAGCCGGCAAACCTTGATTTATTGACTTTTATTTTATACCCTGTCTTTTTGGGTATATCTCCACCTCCATTTTGATCCTCACAACAACCCTGTGAGGTAGGTGCAGTTAGGCTGAGGATGTGCCCCTGACGTAACACCACCCAGCAAGCTTCCATAGCAGAGTGGGGACTTTGAACGTAGGTGTCCCAGACAACACTTCAAATTCAAATACCTTTTATTGGCATAGAATATTAAAACATTTCCCAATAATACAGTCCAAGAGAAATTATAAAATAGATAGTCGTGGGTATTTCAGGCCTAACTCAAGTTGTCACAAGTTAGATTTGACCATACAAAAGATGCCTGAATCATAAAATAAACTGGCATTCCAAACTTTTAAACTTAAGTTTTTAAACTTATAAATTAAGAATCATTAATATGATCAGGGTTACTCTTCCGTTTTATAAAACAATGGAGAAACTTAGCGGTCAGTTCAATGATCTCCAGATCTCGTGAAGCAAGGAGAAATTGTACCTTGATTCTATCTGATTGGCCTGCTACCATCCTAAGGGGGGCTTCTATACACTCCACTCGAATGTCATTTAACAATTTACAGTGTAAGAGTACGTGCTCAACAGTTTCTATTTCACTTCTGTTACAACCACAGAACCTGATTGAATAAGGAATTTGCTTATATCTCCCCTCAAGAATAGCAGAGGGGAGGACATTAAGACGGGCCAACCAGACAACACTTTAACCACGCCTGCACCGCAACCCAGAGAGCACGTGCGTGCCAAATGCGGAGTCTTCTCCCCTGAGCACTCCCAGCCCTCGGATTTTTCACTTCCCCGTTGTCCTCTCCTGCCCTGCCCCATCCCTGGTTGTGATCACAGCTCCCCACTCAAATCTGCGACCTCTTTTCAAATATTAAGGGGACATCGTACACGTGGTGTGCACATGTGCTTTTCCGGGTTATGACCTCACGCTCCTGTGCATCTTGAGAACGCCGTTATATTCATTGTGGTACAGTCTGAGAACTGACGAGAGGCTTACGGAGAAGAGATGCGCTCTGCTCGTATGAGATATGGGTTCAGATTCTCTGTTGCTTCTGAGGTGTGGGCGTAGGGGGTGGGGGAGACAGGTCATTCTTCCCCACCCTGTGCAGTTCTGGCCCAGAACTGTCCCAGTACATATAACATCTGAAAAATATATGTAACTTCATAGAAATACAATCTGCATTTCCAAAGCCTGAGGAAATGGTCATCAGTAGGAACAAAGATATTGAACGTTGCTCGAATGGGGAAAGTCTTAAGGGGGAAAAAGACACATTTCACACTTGCATCAGTGTAAGGACTTTGTTCCTACTGGTGGATTTTCGTAAGGCTTTGGAGATCCGTTACTATGTTTTGTATTACATATTTTAAAGGTAATATCAATTGGTCTTAAAAGATAGAATTCTGCCAGGAGGCCATCTCCCCCCCCCCCAATGCTTCTGTCAATTCAGAGAGAGTTAATGGATCAATTATTTATATTTTTCATATGTTAAATGCAGTGTTCCCTCTAAGCTGAGTTTAGTGTGAGCTAGCTCACAGTTTCTGAGCCTCCGGCTCACACATTCTTGTCTTAGCTCGGAAGGGTGTAGCTCCAGAGCAAACTGATTTACGCGGCAGCCAACTCGCTCGCTCACGCCGGTAGCTCACCAAGTAGAATTTTTGCTCACAAGACTCCACAGCTTAGAGGAGGGAGCCTTGGTTATACTGTTAATTGAAAAAGACGTAAAACTATAAAATGTATTTGCAAGCAGTGTTGAGTAGTAAGGCTATCACGGTTTAATGTCACTTGGCACAGTTGTTTCGGCGATTCTCTCTTGTTTTCTGAAGGTGTCCCATGCTTCATGCTTGGTGGCTCTTTGCTTAGTGGGGGTCAACATACAAACGAAAGACCGAATCTGCCCCCCTCCAGCGAGGGTAAATGGCACCTCCATGGGGCCTATTGCAAGTTGGGGAAATGTGGGATGGGAGACGGGGTTACCTCTCTTATACATCAGACCCTTGAATGATGCTCTTAACTGGAGGGGGGGGCACACATCTTGTATCAGAAGTAACCAGCGTAGAATAGAATGCAGGCATTCAGTTGTTAGCCAGATATCCTTACTGATTCAGGTGAGTTGCCGTGTTGGCCTCTGAAGCCACAGATCGAAGTTTGAGTCCAGCGGCCCCTTTAAGACCAACGAAGTTTAATGCGCACCAAAATTTATGCCCAGAATTAAACTTCATTGGTCTTAAAAGATGCCAACCGGGCTCAAACGTTTGTTCAAATATTCTTAGGTTCACTAAATATTTCGTTCTAAACATGAGCTTATAAACTGGCTACAGTCCTCTGCAGGACGATCCTGTTCAGGTCCTGAGCGGAGCTGCCGAGTACACGTGCTCTCTCCGCTGGAAGGTAAAAGTGCTTAACATCGGCAAAATTGTGTCAACTGTCTTTTAAGCGCTGTCTTTCTTTCTTTAATCTGATTTGGGCAGGGCAGGCGGAAGAGAATAAAGCGATTTAGAAAGCCGTTCAGTTAAAAATAAGTGGCTAAAAATCTTTCTCTCTGGGAGATTGCTTCTATCCCGGGGGAAATCTCTTCAGTTGGCCTCTTACACCTCAGTACCTCTGTACCAGGTGTACCTCTTACACCACAGGCCTAATCCTGCCTACTCCGAAGTAATCTCTTGGGGACTCTGGTGCTTCTATCCTGGGGAAAATTTCTTTCCAGTTGGCCTCTTATACCTCAGTACCAGGTGTACCTCTTACACCACAGGCCTAATCCTGCCTACTCCAAAGTAATCTCTTGGGGACTCTGGTGGGACTTTTCTCCCAGTCCGGCTGAGTTCAGTGAGGTTTTGCCACCTGCTACGAGTGCTGAAGGACTGCGGTGGCTCAAGTGGTTAAGACGCTGAACTGCAGGCTGTGGAAGGTCGGTAGTTCAGCAGTTCGAGACCCAGGTGCCGCATTACGGAGTGAGCTCCCGTCTCTAGTTCCAGCTCCTGCCAACCTAGCAGTTCGAAAGCAAGAAATTGCAAGTAGATAAATAGCTACCACTTCGGTGGGAAGGTAACAGCGTTCAGTGCGCCTTGGTGTTTAGTCATGCCGGCCACATGACCACGGAAACGTCTTCGGACAGCGCTGGTTCTTCGGCTTTGAAACGGAGATGAGCACCGCAACCCTAGAGTCGGATTCGACTGGCTTTCGAGCAAGGGAAACCTTTACCTTTACCTTTTATGGGTGCTGAGGCCTGCGTTCTGGATTGGGCACTGAAGCTGGAGGTTTTTGACCTGTCTCAGAGGGCAAAAAAATAATAATGGAAGGGATCCCTGCTTGGTGGCTTTGAGGGTGTTTGCTTAAGAGGCAGGATTCCAGAGATGGAAGGGAATGGCTTGCGGCAGGTATAGATGATTTGTTGGCTGGGTCATTTTATATGTTAAAGCCCGGTGGAGCTTTCCAGTTGAAAACACAGGAGACAGAGTAAGATGGGTAGCTCTGCGTTTGTCTGTCTGTGGCCGTGAGTAAAGAGCAGAAGTCCAGTAGCACTTTTAAAGACGAACAAGATTTATGGCAGGGTGTGAGCTTTCATGAATCACTGCTCACTTCTTCAGACATCTTCAGATAGCTTCTGATATCTGAAGAAGTGAGCAGTGACTCACAAAAGCTCAATCCCTGCCACAAATTTTGTTCCTCTTTTTAAGGCACGACTGGACTCTTGCTCTTTTCTGCAGTTGAAACCATCTCCATCAGGCTGTTCAGAACAAATATATGTATATATATATATATTTAAAATATCTGAACATCCTAGCTGTCATCTGCTTTGAGAAGCAATGGTATCCCTTGCTTAAGGCTATGCTTCTTTCTGGCACGGTTTTTCCTCCAGTCTCTGTTCCCGTGCCCTTGTTTGCCAGCAAAGGTTCATTCAAGGTCTGAGCTTTCGCGTGCATGCACACTTCTTCCAAGAAGGCGAGCATATTTGAAAAAGTGTGCCTGCACGCGAAAGCTCATACTTTGAATAAACCCTTTTTAGTGTTCAAGGTGCCTCTGGGACTCTAAATTTGTTCTACTGCTTCAGACCAGCACGGAACTATCTTGTTTGCCAGGGATATCAAAAATAGCCAGCTCTTAGCTTGTGCGTTTATGAAGGGCCGTCTCCCCTTTAAATCCTCACCTGCGCAACGGATTCTCTTTTGTGTCTGGAGAAAGCCCGCAAAAAGCCGTCCCTTTGTGCCATGTGTCTTCTGCATCCCGGCCACCGCAGGGTTAATTTTATTCCAACCGGGGACCTCTTTTTGCAAAGAAGAGGCGTGCATCCAAATGAAGAAGGGGGAAGGTGTGTTCAGACACATGCCGGGAGGGGGGGGGGGGGGAGCTCTTATCTGATGCAAATAGAACGAAAGCGCCAGGGGAGGAGAGAGAGAATTAGTTATCCTTAAAAAGCATCACCCAGATTAGTGACCTGGGATGCCTTTGCGGTTCGAGGCTCCTCCCCCTGCCTGGGCTGTGATGCCTTAGTCAGGATTCCTAGCCGTGATCCATTCATTTTCTGGGCAATGGCACGTCGCCCACGTAGCGCTCCCAAAGTCTACCCAAAGCCTCTAATGCTGACTTAATGGGCGGAGGGGAGGGGGGAGGGAGTTTGTCGGGAGGTATTCCCTTCCCTTCCCTGTGTATATTTAACGGATGGGGAGAGATTGTGCAGAGTCTGCATTTCCTAAATACAGCTCGGAAGACCCGACTCTTGTGTGCTTCCAGAGAGTCTGACTAGACGGATGCCTCGGAAATCATTGTTGCAATCGGGAAGCCTGTCTAGTGCGTTTGGGTCTCGTTGAATTGGAGAATCCCCAGAGTGTTAGCGGAGTGAGTCTCTGCGGCAGAAGATAAGCAGAGGTCTTGCAGCACCTTAGAAGACAAATCAGTCTTCCGTCGGTAGCGTTTGCGGGCCAGAGTCCAATTCCTCAGATGCGTGGGAGGGCAACGCTCCCTCTAAGCTGCGGAGTCTCATGAGCCAAAATTCTACTCTGTGAGCTACCGGCAAAATGGGTATTTTTAAAGCATGGAGCAAAATTCATCAAATGAGACAAGAGCGATGTTCCCTCTAAGCTGTGGAATCTTGTGAGCAAGAATTGTACTTTGAGCTCCTGGCATTAAAGTTGTGAGCGAGCGATTTGGCTACTGCATAAGTTAGTGTGCTCTGGAGCCCTCCTTCCTGAGCTAAGGCAAAAACGTGTGAGCCGGAGGCTACAAAACTGAGCTGGCTCACACACTCAGCTTAGAGGGAACACTGTGGATGCTGGAAAGAAATGTTAGGGTTTTTCCCCCAGTGCCAGAAGCTTTCTGGTTTCTTCGAGGTTCCCGTAATTAATACAGAAAAGTGCATTAAGTAACATACCTCTTTATTTTCCCTAATACTTGTTCAGTGAAAGGTCAGCATTGACTCAGCTTTTTACCCCCTTGAAATACACTTCTCCTGCTGGTTTTAAAAGGGCTTGCTCCCGAGTAAATGCGTAGAGGGACACTTCCAGGGCTTTTATTTTTTTTTAAAGAGGTGCTGGAACTCTCAAAGAGGGAAATGACGGAGTTTTATATCCGTATGCTAAGAGCTCACAAACTTTTTAAAAAGTTTTAAAAAATAATTTTGTGGAAGAGGTTCCGCAATGCCTTTCTGGCACGGGTACCCCATCTGTGGAACGCTGTACACAATGAAGCTGCTTTACGCTGAATTAGACCATTGGCCCGTCAAAGTCAGGGTTGTCTACTCTGACTGGCAGCTGCACCCCAGGGTCTCAGGCAGAGGTCTTTCCCATCTCCTACTGCCAATGGTCCCTCTAAGCTGTGGAGTCTCATGAGCAAAAATTCTCCTTGCTGAGCTACCGGCATGAAAGTTGCGAGCGATTTGCTCTGGAGCAGTGTTCCCTCTAAGCTGAGTGTGTGTGAGCTCGTTCGCAGTTTCTCAGCCTCCAGCTCACACATTTTTTTTATAATACTTTTTATTTTTAGTTCACATTTCTGCCTCCGCTCAGGAAGGAGGGCTCCAGAGCAAGCTCAATTATGCAGTGACCGAATCGCCTGCTCACAAATGTAATGCCGGTAGCTCACAGAGTAGAATTTTGGCTCACAAGACTCCACAGCAGTCGTAATAGTTGGAAGAAGAAGAAGAGGAGATTGGATTTATACCCCGCCCTTCACTACCCAAAGGTGTCTCTATGTGCATGGACCATCCAGAAGAAGAAGAAGAGGAGATTGGATTTATACCCCGCCCCTCACTACCCAAAGGTGTCTCAGAGCGGCTTACAAACTCCTTTCCCTTCCCCTCCCCACAACAGACACCCTGTATGGTGGGTGGGGCTGAGAGAGCTCTGACAGAAACTGCTCTTTTTCAAGAACGGCTCTTATCAGAACTATGGCTTGCCCAAGGTCATCCAGCCAGGTGCAAGTGGAGGAGTGGGGAATCAAACCCGGTTCTCCCAGATTAGAGTCCGCGCAGTTAACCACGACACCAAACGAGTTGGAGATCTCCAGGTGTTCCCTGGAAGGTTGGCAGCCCGAATTGAGACCCGTGTGTTTTTTTTTTTTAAAATGGGGCTCGCTCCCAGGAAAGCGTTTTTAGGAGTGCAGCGTTTCCCGTAGGCCGTCGCGCGCGCACAAAAATAATTAAGCGTCTCGGAAGAAAACCCTCCCCGCCTCTTTATAAAGAAAGGATTTCACTGATCCTAGGTGGTTTGCATCAGCCCGGGCCTGCGTGACTCAGTGCAGCAGGCAAGCCGCTGTAATCTAATGGTGCTGGAGGGTGGAATGAGGACCAGAAACCAAAGCAGTTGGGAGTTCTCAGGTCCCGGTCTGTTTTCCGTCTGCAGCCATTCAGCTCTTGCCGGGAGCGATCTGGCAGAACTTTCAGCTCCCCTCCTCCGCCGAGTGTCCAGTTCAGCCAGTTCCGTGCTATGTTTGGATTCTCCAGTGGGAAACCTGCAAGTGCTCAAACTGGATTCAGAATTTGACACTCCAAGGCCTTCTCCACCCCCCACCCCCCAGCAAGTTACCACCCCTTAGGCCCGAAAACAATTAAATGTGCAATCCAGTGGTAACATCTCAGAAGCTTGTGGGGAAGGGAGAAGGCGTCTCTGAGGAGGATGTCTTATAGCAGCTTCTCTCCTCTCCTCCCCGTGTCACAAAAAGCAACGTACAGCTCTGCCAGGTTTCTCCGAAGCGGAGTGCCCCACTCCCATGTCAGGTTTTATTAGCGACACCGTATGGCTGATTCATTTCTACTCCGTCCGCCTTTCCAATTCATCCCGCAACCCCTGTTTTATCTTCGCATTGGTCTTGCGAGGCAGGTTGAGATGGAAAGAAGGATAATTTGTGACAGCCTAGCCGGCAAAACAGGGATTTGAACCCCCGATCCCCTTTTGTCAAGCCGTCTCCCTACGCCCCCTGCTCCAGGTTCCCCTTATCGTGTACGCCGTCAGGCAGTCTTTAAGCAGCGTCCGAACAAAGACTTGTCAGGGATACCGTAGGCCGGGGTGGCCGAACTTGCTCAGCGTAAGAGCCACACAGAGCAAACGTCAGACGTTTGAGAGCCGCAAGGCATGAACAAAGATTACACACGCGTTTTTAATTTTTTAAAAATGTGCACATTTGATTGTTATTAACATTATAAAGAAGAAGAAGAAGAAGAGATTGGATTTATACCCTGCCCTTCACTACCCGAAGGAGTCTCAGAGCGTCTTACAGGCTCCTTTCCCTTCCTCTCCCAACAGACACCCTGTGAGGTAAAAGAAGAAGAGATTGGATTTATACCCCGCTCTGCACATTTGATTGTTATTAACATTATAAAGAAGAAGAAGAAGAGATTGGATTTATACCCCGCCCTTCACTACCCAAAGGTGTCTCAGAGCGGCTGACAAACTCCTTTTCCTCCCCCTCCCCCCCACAGACACCCCGCGAGGTCGCGGTAGGTGGGGCTGAGTGAGCTCTGAAAGAAACTGCTCTTTCTCAATAACAGATCCTTTCCCTTCCCCTCCCCACAACAGACACCCTGTGAGGTAGGTGGGGCTGAGAGAGCGCTTGACAGAAACGGCTCTTTTTCAAGGACAGCTCTTATCAGAACTACAGCTTGCCCAAGGTCATCCAGCAGGTGCAAGTGGAGGAGTGGGGAATCAAACCCCTTCTGACTCTGTGATTCTACGAGTCTTTGCTCAGGTGTCCTTGGGGAAGGCCAGACTCTTGAAAAGAACCAGAAAAGGGGCAGAGGCTGGCCGGAGGTCCCACCTATCCAGGGGCCTTTGTGGTCAAGGAATGGAGCTCGAAGGAGGGGACCCCCCCGGGTGCCTAGGGGCAGAGCGGTGGAGTCCCAGGGTGGAGCGAAAGGAGCCAATACAAAAAACCTAATTCATCTAAGGGGGTTCACATTTCTCTATCTTAGAAGAGAAGAGAAAGCAGAAAATACAGCAGTGGTGTTTTTAAAGCGGCTCTTGAGGCACAGGGGAAAAAACCACCCAGATGGAAAAAGAAAGTTAAAAGCGGCTACAAAGTCTGGTGCTTGCTTGCTGCCAGGGCCGGCTCACTCACTAGGCGATCGGCTAGAGCGGGCCGGACCCTCGCGGGGCGCCAAGCTGCACCCGGCCCCGTACTCTGGGAGTTTCTTGATTATTTGTGTTTTTCATTCTTCCTAAAATGCATTTATTTTTGAAAATTGGTGGGCGCAGGGGGCGCCGCCAGAAGGGATCCTCGCCTAGGGTGCAAAATAAGCTGGGGCCAGCCCTGCTTGCTGCAGTCGCATCCTAAAAAGGTACTTGGCCTGGTGTCGTGGAGCCGCTGTGTTCCGTTTCCAGCCTGCCGTAATAACCTTGGAGAGGTTTGCAGTTTGGCATTCCATCATCAGTGCCCCAAATTCTCTCGCAAGTGGGCAGGGCCTGGTCTTAAAAAAAGGTTGTTTTCCTCCTTTGTAGGTGTCTATAGCACACCTTGTTCCCATCAGCAAAGGTGCTTGGAATGGAAGGAAGGAAAGGTGGGGAGTCTTGAGGAACTGGATTTGGGCTCCCTTCTAACACACCTTTGGGTGTTTTCTTCCTTGTCCCTCTTGAACATTTTTCCTTCATACCTGGCAGAGCAAAGGGGGGCTTGCCCGGTCCCCTCCCACTTAACTCTTCAGTCAGTCCCGAGCTGTTTGTTGTGGCTACAGAGAAGTAGGGAGAGTCCCGTGTGGAAGCGTCATGAGGAGCGGGGGGAATGTTGTCACGCAGGGCGGAGAAGGCGGAGGAATGTGTGTTGCGCTTAGAAATGCCTGTAGCCTGAGTAACAAGCCAGGGTTGCCAACTGCCTGGGGGGAAATGTTTTGTCCCTTTAAATAGAGGCTAAATGGGACGTTGTTTACGTCTGTGCACCGGTTGAGTGGCAGAGTGTGGATTCGAACCCAGGACTCACGGATCCTAAGGCGAAACGATAACCGCTACCCCAAACAGTCTGTCTGCAAGGGGTGGGACGTTTTTCTCCCCCAGGCCCGTTGGCAATCCTAGTTAGCAGCCAGCTTGCCCTCTTGAAAGGCTCACCCACCTGCTGTTTTGCAGGTTGAGAAAGTGACAGCTGAGATACTGATGGTCCAGAAGGCCCATTGGATTAATTAACCTCTCCCCTATCCCTCTCCTGATATTTTCAAGGGCTCGTTCACCAGTTTGGTGACGTGGTTAGGAGCACGGACTCTAATCTGGGAGAACTGGGTTCGATTCCCCACTCCTCCACTCGCAGCTGCTGGTGTGACCTTGGGCCAGTCACAAGTTCTGTCAGAGCTGTTCTCTCAAGTGCAGTTCTCGAGAGAGCTCTCTCAGCCCCACCTACCTCACAGGGTGTCCTGTTGTGGGGAGGGGAAGGGAAAGGAGATCGTAAGCCGCTCTGAGACTCCTTCGGGTAGTGAAGGGCAGGGTATAAATCCAATCTCTTCTTCTACCCCATGTTTTATCCTCAAAACAACCTTGTGAGGTAGGTTAGGCTGGGAGTGTACGGCTGGCTCTAGGTCACCCAGCAAGCTTCCATGGCGGAGTGGGGATTCGAACCTGGGTCGTCTCCCAGATCCTAGCCCGACCGTCCATCCACCACAACGTACTAGTTTACACAAGATCCACCAACTTGCCTTTTCCAAGCTGAGCTTCTTAGGGTGCTGAATTAGGAACTGGAATCGGTGCTTGTGTGGCAGTCTCAAATGCTGGCCATGTGCGGCGAGGCCTACATAAACTATAGGGTGTGGGGCTTTTTTGGGAAGGGGGAGCAGCGGCAGGGTTACTTCGGGCCACCGCATGAAGCTGTGCTCTGCCAGGCAGGCATTCCATGTGGCCAGTTCCCATTGTACGCACGAGTCAGTAGTTCTCTGCTGATGCGGAGCTTTAAATGTCTAGCGGAACGTCTTTGGTCTCGAGGCTTGGATGGCGCGATTGATGTGTCTTTTCCCTTTGTTAAAATCATGACATACATTTAAAGTACTGCTTTTGAATGCTCAAGGCACCTCATTTGTATTATCTTGGTACAACAGCCCTGTAAGGTAGGCCTTGTATCATCGTCACCATCGTTATTATCCCCATATTGGTGGTAAGCCAAGATTTGGCTGTAGCAAGATTTAAACTGAGGAATTCCTGGTTGACAGCTGGGTGTTCTAACAGCTGTGCAGTACCATCTTCAACAGGGCAAAGTTGTTGTGAACATTTTCCTCTTCTGTACATTTTTTTTATCTTGTTCTTCATCAACTGTAGGGGTTTTTTTTGGGGGGGAAGCTGTAGAGAATGGGATAATTGTTGGCTACCACATCACACTATGGAGCTTAGTGTGGCTTTCATGGGTCCCCCGAATTATGTCCTCATAACGACCCTGTGAGGTAGTACAAGTCACTGGCCCAAGGTCTCCTAACAAGCTTTATGGTTGAATGAGATTATGAACCTTGGTCTGCCCACTTCTAGTTTAATGCTCTAACCACTACACTGTCTCTGGTGTACTGTCACTTGTACTATCTCACAATGCCAGAATGAGCTCTCAGTGAAATTAATGAGCAGTAGGCTTAGAATAGATCAAAGAAAGTACTTCTTGACCCACAGAGTAATTAACAAGTGGAATTCACTGCTACAGGAAGTGTTGTGGTGGCTACAAGCATAGACAACTTCAAGAAGGGATTGAATAAACATGGAGCATAGGCCCATCCGTGGCTATTAGTCACAAGGTATAGATGGAACACTCTGGGGCAAATGATGCTCTGTTTTCTTGGTGCTTGGGGGGCCAACAGTGGGAGGGCTTCTGGAGTTCTGGCCCGGCTGGTGGACCTCCTGATGGCACCACGGTTTTGTCCACTGTGTGACTGTTAGACTGGATGGGCCATTGGCCTGATCCAACATGGCTTCTCTCATGTTCTTATGAACCTGCTGGTGGACCTCCTGATGGCCCCTGGGTTTTGGCCACTGTGTGACACAGAGTGTTGGACGGGATGGGCCATTGGCCTGATCCAACATGGCTTCTCATGTTCTTATGACCCTGTTGGTAGACCTCCTGATGGCCCCTGATTTTGGCCACTTTGTGACACAGAGTGTTGGATTGGATGGGACATTGGCCTGATCCAACATTGGCTTCTCTCATGTTCTTATGACCCCGCTGGTGGACCTCTTGAGAACACCTGGGGTTTGGCCACTGTGTGACACAGAGTGTTGGACTGGATGAGCCACTGGCCTGATCCAATATGGCTTCTCTTATGTTCTAATGGCTCTGCTGGTGGATCTCCTGATGGCACCTGATGGCACTTGCTCCAACATGACTTCTTGGATGTTCTTATTTCTGGGGCAGTGATGCTCTGTATTGGTGCTTGGGGGGGGGGCAAGAGTGGTAGGGCTTCTGGGATTCTGGCCCTGCTGCTGGACCTCCTGATGGCCCCTGGGTTTTGGCCACCATGTGACACAGAGTGTTGGACTGGATGGTCCATTGGCTTGATCCAACATTGGCTTCTCTCATGTTCTTATGATCCTGCTGGTGGACCTCCTGATGGCCCCTGGTATTTTTGGCCACTGTGTGACACAGAGTATTGGACTGCATGGTCCATTGGCTTGATCCAACATTGGCTTCTCTCATGTTCTTATGACCCTGCTGGTGGACCTCCTGATGGCCCCTGGGTTTTGGCCACTGTGTGACACAGAGTATTGGACCGCATGGTCCGTTGGCTTGATCCAGCATGGCTTCTCTTATATGGTCTTATCTCTTTTTTCATTAAGCGCAGCACTGAAACGATTCTGCCGGCTTTTCTAACGGCTCCTCTTGGTCTTGTTCCCCCCCCTGCAGCATGTGGACCTCAGCTGACCAATTCTCCCACTGTGATTGTGATGGTTGGTCTCCCGGCCCGCGGGAAGACCTACATCTCCAAGAAGCTGACACGCTACCTCAACTGGATTGGCGTCCCGACGAAAGGTGAGCTTCCGGGGTCGTTCTGGCTTCTTCTTCAGTGGCGGTGGGGGTCGTCTAAGGTGACCGTCTATGTCCGTGAGGAAGGAAATCACCAGTATCCCTCCTTGCTTGTGTGCTGTGTTCAAGATGACCCAATTGAGGTGGTTCCAGGGTAACATGTACTGGAGTTTTGGGTCTTGGAAGCTTTTTTTCACGTACGCACCATCTCTAGTGCACTGAAAGGTGGTTCTCTGTAAGGAGAAGGCCATAGCTCAGGGCCAGAAGGTCACCGGTTCAGTCTCCACATCACCTCTATCCCACCTTTCCCTCAATGACGCTTTCTTCGTCTGATCCTCACAACAGCCCTGTAAGGTAGGCTGGGCCAAGAGCAAATTATTGGCCCAAGTTCACCCCGCACTCTTGGTAGAACAGAGTACTCACAATATTCCAGTGTGGGCCACCATAGTGATGACCCCAGAGAGGAACCCAGGTCTTTCAGATCTAGTCCAGCACCCTCACCATTGCACCACACTGCCTCTCAGATAGCAAAGGTAAGAAAGGTCCTACTTTTCCCAAGTAGACGTTATACGCCCGGATGGGGCTCAGTACGAGGCAGGCTCGGTATGTTCATATTACCTGAGCCTCTCGATCTGTGAGTCAGTCCAAGGGTGAGAAAGAAGACACTTCTGTTGAGATTAGTGTAGTGGTTAGGAGTGTGGACTGTAATCTGGGAGAACTGGGTTTGATTCCCCGCTCCTCCACATGTAAGCAGCTCTGAGACTCCTTTGGGTAGTGAAGGGCCGGGGTATAAGTCCAATTTCCTTTTCTTCTTCTGTATTGCTCTCTTGATTGCCCTTGCAAAATAGTCCGCATAAGTTTCTAGTCCATTTGTCTATCCGTGCTATGTCAGCCCAGAGAATCCACTAGTGGTCCCTTTCGGTTTCTAGAACTTACCTACATGCTGGACTGGAGGCAAACCTTAGTTGCGTTGGGGGCCAGTCAGCGAGCGCGTGGTTACCCTTGGTGAAAGAACCTACAACCTGCCTTGTTCTCAAGTGGAAGGGCCTTGGGTTTAGTGCGTGCCTCTCGTTGACGACCGTCTCCTTCTCTCACTCCGCTTTGCAGTGTTCAATGTCGGAGAATACCGCCGGGAAGCAGTGAAGCATTACAGCTCCTACAACTTCTTCCGCCATGACAACGAGGAGGCCATGAAAGTCCGCAAGTGAGTAACTGGATCGCCTCTGGGGCAACGAATGTAATTTTTGTGAGCTGAAAAGACATTTATGATTTCGGTGTTTAGGAGAGAAAGAACCTTCAGGTAAGGTCCAATGTAACATTCCCCTGCCACTGACCTGCTGGTCTCAAGGCCAAGAATCAGCCCCCCCCCCCTTTGAAAGCTGTTTCTTCTCCCTGTGGCCGTCACGACATCCTCTGGCAGCGAATCCCACATTTGAATCACTCTCTGTAAAGGAGTCTTTCCCTTTGTCCATCCCGAACCTACTACTGCCCATCAGCTTCACTGGACGCCCTCGAGTTCTAGTCGTTTTGGGAGAGGGAGAGAGAGTTCTCTTCTGTCAAACTCTCTCCACCCCAGGCATCATTTTATAAACCTCTTACCATGTCCCCCCCCCCCCCACCCCCTTAATTTTTATCTGGGACTTTAAAATT
>NW_015160923.1:208808-212009 GCF_001447785.1 Gekko japonicus
GTCCTCCCCAAATTCAAACAGCCCAGGGGATGGGGGGGGGGGGGGACGACGAGGACAGACGGACAAGTGGGAGAGCCCCAGTGGCAAGCTTGGAACCTTTACAGTTCTGCAGACATCCGTGTCTGGAATCCGGAACAAAATTTGCCTGATCCTCAAGATGGGTGGCATCCTTTCAGGTTTCTAGTCCTTGTTATGGTTGGGGGGAGGAGCAGAGGTCTTAATGAGTTGGGCCGATTTTTTCCTCTTTTGGGGAGGGGTGTGTGTTTAGTATGAGATGGCCCCTGTGAACGTGGTAGCGCCGCTTCGGACCGTCCCTTAACCTTGCTGTTCTCCTTGCAGGCAATGTGCCTTAAGTGCTCTGAGAGACGTCAAGCTGTACTTATCTGAGGAAGGCGGCCAGATTGCGGTGAGTGGCTTGCTAAGATAAAGATGTGCACGGGGGGCGGTGGTGGGGGTGCGCGGAGTCATGCTTCGTTTCGAGACTGTGGCTGCCGCTTCCTTGTCGGAGCGTGTACACACAGCTGGGTGGGAGACGATGATAATGCCTTGTTGTCTACATACTAAGTCAGAGGCAGGGAAATGTGTAATCATCCTGCAAGCTTGAAGTTTTTGCTTGAATTCCACGGTCCCTCCGACACTGTGCGGAGTTTTCAAGCAAGAGTTTGCGTTCAGGATCTCACCACGGTGAAGGCACGATGCGGCTGTGCTTAGCGATCCTGAGAAGGTGTGCTTTTCCGAGGGTATCAGACTGAGGCCCACTAGTCCAGGGGTCCACAACATGGTGCCCAAGGGCGCCGTGGCAGCACCCAACACCTTTCCTGGCACCCAAGGCTCCCTCTAAGCTGTGGAGTCCTGTGAGCAAAATTTCTCCTGTGAGCTACCGGCATTGAAGTTGTGAGCGAGCGATCTGGCTGCTGCATCGGTTTGCTCTGGAGCCCGTCCCTTCCTGAGCGGAAACAAAAATGTGTGAGCCGGAGGCTAAAGAACTGTGAGCTAGCTCACACTAACTCAGCTTAGAGGGAACACTGGATGTGTTGCATTCTGGCAGGGGGCGCTGGGGGTGTAGGGATCCCAAGCCCCCCAGGGGGGCGGGGAACCCCCGCCCCAGAGGCCCGTATCCCGCCGCCGGTGGATTGGGCCCTGGGGGGAACCCCACCGCGACGTGCAAGTCACCCGGAAGTGACGTGATGATGCCGGGCACGCTGGGGGCGTGGCCACGGTCATCCGAGGGAAAACTCTAATGTTTTTCCCTCGGATGGTCGTGGCCCCGCCCCCAGCCTGCCCGGCGGCGTCACGTCACTTCCAAGGTGATGGGCGTGCGGCGCGCACGCAGTTTGTGCACACACGTTCTAGGCGCCGGACAGGAGTCCCCCGCTGGGGCTCGAAAATGACTTGGCAACCCTATTGCTACCACTTTCACCCGGCGAGCGATTTGGCTGCTGCATCAATCAGTTTGCTCTGGAGCCGTCCCTTCCTGAGTGAAAACAAAAATGTGAGCGAAAAAACTCAGCTGGCTCACGCAAACTCTGCTTAGAGGGAACACTGCTGCGTGGCACCCGCCAAGTGCTTTTAGAAAGTGGGCGACGGCTAGGTAGAGCTTTTGCTCAGCGGGGCTTCTGATTGGCTCTGCAGATCCTGCTAGGCAGAGCTTCTGAAATGTTGAAGAGATACTATTAGAGCTGTGTTCAATCTTGCTCCCCGACGTTTTGTGGTTTGGCCCCGCCTCCTGGCGGCCATTTTGTGATTGAGCCCAACTGCCCAGCCTCAGAATTCCAAAACCTGCCTTGCAGGCTGGAAATGTCATGGACCCCCTGTAGGGGTCTCAGTTATTTTTATTTTTGACATAACCAACAGGCGGACGTTTGATCCTCAGAGAAAGCCAACATTCTTTCACTTTCAGTGGATTGCAGTCTATTGAACGCTACTCTTGATGTATTCAATTTGGAATCTGATCTGCTCTTTTGCAAGGCTTGTACAATCTGGGAAAGCAAGTTTTGTGCTTGCTTCTGAACTGTTTCGAAGAAGTACACACCTTGCTTCAGTGTGTATAAATGAAGCTTTTGAATAATTAGCTGGTCTGGCTAAGTAACGAAAACACACTGGGCACACGGTTGACTCAGAAATTGGTGAGACCTGGACTCTTCTTAACTTTGGCAGTTCCGTTCTCATCCATTGCTGAATTAAATGTTTAAAACACTGCTGGTTTTGGCTTAGAGATTGCAGATGATTGGATCAGGGACCCGTTAAAACCCTTTCCCAGAACATTTGCTGAAGACGAAGCTTTTTCGTTTTCCTTTTTTGGAAATCTTGCACTGGTGTTTTGTTTGGGCTGCTTTTTGCTTACTGAGACTTTTTTTGGCACGCATTCTGTTTTTAGCCAATTTTTTTTTGGGGGGGTGGTTATTAAGTGCCGTCAAATTGCTAATGAAGTATGACAACCCTCTGAATGGATGTCCTCCAAAACATCTTGTCGTTAACGGCCTTGCTTAGGTCTTGCAAACGAAAGGCCGCGGCTTCCTGTTTGAGTCCATCCATCTCAGGTTGGGTCTTCCTCTTCTGCTGCCTTCAACTTCTGACATGAATCTCTTTTCCAGTGAATCTGGTCTTCTCACAATAAGATCAAAGCACAATAGCCTCAGTCTGCTCATTTTAGCTTCTAGGGAGAGGACAGACAGTCGGCTTCTACCAAGCTTGTATAACGAACAAGTTTTGCGCATCTCAGAGCTGAAGCCGAAACTGAAGAGAAGCAAATCGACCCATTCAAGGAAACATGTCTAAATGCTGAGTCTGTGGGGAGAGGGCCTGCTCATCCACCCTGGAAAGCAAATACTTGACTTGGTGGATCTGATTTCAAAGCAAGGATGGGACCAGTGTTCTCTCTAAGCTGAGTCAGTGTGAGTTAGCTCACAGTTTTTTTTAGCCTCCAGCTCACACATTTTTGCCTTGGTTCAGGAAGGAGGGATCCAGAGAGCAAGCTGATTGACGCAGCAGCCCAATCGCTCGCTCACAGCTTTAATGCCAGCAGCTCACAAAGTAGAATTTTTGCTCGTAAGGCTCCTCAGCTTAGAGGGAGCTCTGCATGGGACATGCATCTCACATGGGAAGTGGCAAAAATTCTTGTTTCTTGCGTGTCGCCCTGCAAAAAAATGTATGCAAGAACCACACATAACATGGATCTGCTTTGTGGTGTTTTGTGTACCC
>NW_015160924.1:0-17261 GCF_001447785.1 Gekko japonicus
CTCAGCATTGGAACCCCCTTCAAAGAAGTTAAAAAAAAAGTCTAAACATCAGGACCACCAGTTTCCCTCTCCTCGACACTGAACGTTGAAGTCGCCCAGAGTCCATTTCTCCTCAATGCCATATGTCACCGCCTTTGGGGGCCATGGTCTGTTCCCCTCCTAGATGTCAAACTCCTGACTCGCCTCAGAGTTGATCATCTACTCCGAGTGACCATTGTTCCATTTCATCTCAGTTTCAAGACTCACCAATTCGTTTGATCCACCTTTCACCGATTCCAAGGATTCCATCACTGTCTACCCATCGACATCGATCCCCGATTCCTTCTGATGATTATGTTTATGAGGTTCCACTTCAGTGGGATGAACCAAGAGGGGACGAGCAACAGGTTCCTCAACAACCCTCCCAGTAGCCATCTTGCTTTCCATTCCTGTTGATGATACCACCACAGTGGAAACCCTGGGAACAACAGGGTCAATGTGCTCCATTCCCCTGGCCTGCCTTTAACCCACAAGAAGGGAGAAAGACCAAGGATAAACATGCACCGACTTGTATCAATGGGCAATGCACCTTCCCTCTTTTCTGACCCCAAGGAACCAATGGAACTGGACTCAGAAGCTGAATCCGAAAACACATCCTTGATGATATCGTTGGGGACCCCTTGGTGCCATTCCCAACTGAGGACTTGAAACTGTATTCCAAACAGCTGATTTGCATGGCCAAATCCTTGGAAAAACACATCCTTGTCTTCACCTGATTATATCGTTGGGGACCCCTTGGCGCCATTCCCAGCTGAGGACTTGAAACTCTATTCCAAACAACTGATTCGCATGGCCAAATCCTTGGGCCTCCAATACATGTCCACAGAACATATCTATTGAGGACATTTTGGCTTGCACTAATTGGTTACATTGTTTTTATGCCAATAAAGGTATTTGGATTGGATCGGTTACATTGTTACTTTCTGGACGACAACTGGAAGATGCACAAAAGTAACACTATTTACCACAAGTGCATATGCACTAGACAGGTTTTAATCTTAAGAGGCCTCATAAACATTCCTGTCCTGTCTATTAATTTTGTTTTGGAACATTCCTTTTGTCTAGTATTGACATAATCTTTGATATTTCTTTGTAACATGTGCCTGTATGTTTGACCTCTGAAGAAGACCTGATTGGACTGAAACGTGTCAGGTCACAATAATTGTTCCTTATATACTTGCCATTTGTAATTGTTAAGGCGGCTTTCATTGGGTCCTTATGTTTTTCAAGTTTTCTCAAAATAAATACATAGCAGTCTCTCCGCCCCCCTTTCGCCTCTGAAGTGAGGCCTGCAGCTTTCGCTGTTCTCTCTCTCCCCTCCCCCCACACTGAAGTGAAGCTGTTCCAACAGCGTTCCTGGCGCATGCGCAGGGAACGCTCTTTTAGTTTGGGGGGGATTTTAATATCCCCACGAATAGTTTTTTTAAGTTTTTAGATTTTTGTGCACATCTGGGGACTGCCCCAAGTGTGCACGAAAGTCTCCCTCCCCCCCAGGTGCCCCCGATGCACGGATTTAGGTATCCGCACGCACGGGGGCGACTTGGCTATTAGATATATAGATATTTTTAGTTATAAATTTATATGAGATTTTAACTATTGGCCCTTCACCAGTTTTTTCTTCTTCTTACCTTTCAGTTCTTGATTCTCGGGGAAGGTCTCCAAAGGACCTGCAGCTCGGATTATCTGTATTGTAGAATTTAGGCTTCTTTATTTATTGGGAGAAATCCTACCTTTCTCCCTCCCAGACCATAGAGTTTTTAAATTATTTGTTACTGTTAAAGGATGGTGGTTTAGCCTTGTCTTCTATTAAGGTTCACTTAGCTGCAGTTTTGGCCTTTCCTAATGCTATTGGTCCTTCTTTGGTATTTTCTGCCCCGGAATCTTGGAAATTCCTTAAGGGATATAATTTGTACCCTCCCTTTGTATACCCTCTCCAATGGAGTTTATCTCTTGTTTTATCCAAGTTAATGCATAAACCGTTTGAGCCTATGGCCACGTCTGAGCTGTCACTTCTTTCCTATAAGATCCCCTTTCTAGTGGCAATCACCGCCGCACATAGAGTAGGAGAGTTAAGAGCCCTGAGATGTGCCCCACCCTTCACCAAATTTCATGCAGACAAGGTGATTTATTTATTTATTTAATTTATACCCCGCCCTCCCTGTGAAGCAGGCTTCATCAGGCCGAGGCCTAGCTTGGACTTCTTGCCCAATGTGGTTTCTAGATTTCATAGTAACCAAGATATAATGCTGACAGTTTTCTTTCCTTCTCCTACTTCCGCTGCTGAATAAACTCTTCACACACTAGATGTCAGACGAGCACGCCCCTTTTATTTAAAGCATACAGAACAGTTTAGAAGGGACAAACACCTGTCTATTTGCTACAAAGGGGTTAATAAAGGGAACACTTCAATCAGTGTCTAGGTGGGTGGCGGACACTATCAAAACAGCATATAATACAGCTGACGTGCCATGTCCCATTGATATCAGAGCACACTCCACCAGAGCACAAGCTTCATCAGCAGCCTTCCTGAACCATCTGCCACTGGATGATGTATGTAAAGCAGCTACCTGGTCAACGCTGCCCACCTCCATTCGGCACTACTCCATAGATGTGGATGCCCAAAGGGAGGCATCTGTTGGGGAAGCTGTTCTTCAGTCTATCTTCTGATCATTCGGCTCACACCTGCCTCCTCGGTGAGTGAGCTTGCTAGTCTCCCATGTGGGACTGCACAGAAGCCATGATGATAAAACACGGTTGCCCTTACCTGTAACTGTTGTTCATTGAGTCGTCTTCTGTGGAGGCACACATCCCTTTCTCCTTTCCCCAAAGTGGGCTGCTTATCATTTCAAGTCAATTTCAGTCCTAATGGTGGTGAAGGGAGAACTGAGGGAGAACTGAGTGCTTGACTCACCCACATCACGTGACCCTTAGGCAGGAAAAAGGATACACTGAAGATGGAGGTGGGGAGGAGCACTCGCAGGCTCTAGAAAGATTTCTTGTAAGCTTGTTAGCTCTTCCACAGCTGATCTGAGACTGAGCAGTCCCATGTGGGCTGGCACAGAAGACCACTCGATGAACAACGGTTACAGGTAAGGGCAAAACCATTTTGTCATCGTCTCGGGGATTCTGGCATGTTTCACAGCAACTAATATATCTAAATTCGTAACAGTATCTACTGCACTTAGTTTTGTAGAAATTCTCAAAGTGTTATCCCTACTTTGCTCGTCTTTGATTTGTGCTGCAAAGATTTAACCCACCCTTACAGGATGAGGCTAATGCTGCCAGAGCACCTTATGATTCAAAATTCTGAGTTCAAGTTTGCTCCAGGAGAACTGTTTAGAGTTCAGATTGCAGATCTGTAATAAAAATAGTACAGTTCCAAGGATTGCCACTGTAATTTAATACCAAAAAATGCAGAATAAGTAATGGAAACACACACATTTCATCTGCATTCTGAAATGAAGCTACAATACCAACATAACACATTAAATCAGGTTTATCAACAGCCTGCCTCCCTAATGAAACACATCCGTTTCCCATTAGGGTGGGTTGCTTCTGATGGAAATCCCATCCTGGCTCCAAACTCAGCTGATGTCACTGCCACACCTTGTTTATCCTTGCCTGCACACAATCCTCTACAAAAGGTGCAAGCCCCAACTCATATAGCAATTACGGTTCTGCTGTGCTGCTCAGCACTAAGGCAGTCCCCTTCTCAACTCCCTCATCCACACAGGTAATGCGTGGCTGGACTGGGTGTCTCCAAGTCAAGTAAATCTCCCTACATGTATGCCACAGCAACTGAACGATATTCCTACAAGCCCTAGCTAGGACCTAACCAGTCACGAAGGGCCAGGCCTAATTATTCAATTCCCAGCCCCAACAAACCACGTGTAACAAGTGGAAACAGGCCCCCCTTCCAAATCCAACCTGAACAAAACCCTCCCCTCCAACTCCTGCTCAGCTCCAACAGCCAATTCCCCCTTCACCTGTGATGATGCCAGGACCAACTGTGTACAAAACAGGAAGAAGCGCAGAGCAGCTCCCAGTCTCTCTCCTCCCGGCTGCACTACGCACCTGATCCAGCCCATTACTTGCTCACGTTGAATCTCGTTTTCCATTTTAATGTCCATTCCCCCAGTTTGAAGAGAACTTTTTGGCGCTCTTCACAATCCATTTTGATCATAACCACCGTAAATAATTTGGTGCCATTTGCAAACCTGGCCACCTCACTATTTACCCCTAACTACAGGTCACGTATGAACAAGTTGAGAAGCACCAGTCAATCAGAATCTTTACTCCTTTGCTAGCTTAAATTCCCCAACTGGCTTCTAGGACAAATAGCCAGGACTTACATTTCTGGAAAACCATCAGAGTTTGGCAAGTCCCTATGAGAAGGAAGGTCCATATTCAGGTGTGGCAGTAATACATCAGCCACTGAGAACATTCCTTCAGTTGTACTTTTGCTGCCTGAACTTCGCACTAACAGTATTAAGCAGGGCTCTTTTTGTAGAAAAAGTCCAGCAGGAACTCATTAGCATAATAGACCACACCCAACAGCAGAAACTCATTAGCATATTAGGTCACACCCCTGACAACACAGCTTATTAGCATGTTAGGCCACACCCCCATGTTACCAGAAGTGTAGTCATCCAGCCACACCCACCTTTTGCTTCTTATTCTGTTTACCCTGTTTGTTGTCAAACAGGGCTTTTCTTGTAGCAGGAACTCCTTTGCATGTTAGGCCACACACCCCTAACGTAGCCAATCCTAATGCGTTTCTGCTGTTGGGTGTGGCCTATTATGCTAATGAGTTCCTGCTGGATGTGGCCAACTCGGGAGCCAGCCGGAACTCCGTTCCTGTGCGTTCCTGCCCAAAAATAGCCCTGGTATTAAGTGTTTCCCTCACATAGTGACAAACCTTCAAAAAAGAGAGGACAGACTCTTAAATATGCAAGACTGAAAGAGACACGTTTACCTATAATCTATACCTTCAGTTGAGTCCAGAAGCCAATGGGAAGCTACTGATATAGTACCTTACCACCACTGAGTGGCCATTGCTTGCTGCACCTCCTGAAGAGTCTTTTCCCATCCGTAATACATTGCTGTGGACCAGTCTCATAATAATGACTATGGCAGCACTTGATAGCGGTGGCAAATTACTTGCTCAATAAATTAGGCAGTAAGCAAATGTGTTTTGTATCAACTAGTGTGGTTTTCCTAACTTTGGGTACAAAGCAGGAGAAACATACCGAATGCAACTTGGAGAGGTATACTTGCCTGAACTGGGAGATGGCCATAGTTGACCTTACTGGTAGTAAATGCTGCCATGTTACTATGTGTAGAAGCACCAGCTCAGACAAGCAAGCAAGGATTCACTGACCCTATGCCAGTCCTCCTCGACACAAGTAGTTATGTACATGGAGGCAGAGGATGGACTGTCTGACGTTAGAATCTTTCTTGCTATGAGTAAGAATGCTGGGAACTTTGCAGCAGACTGGTGAACACACCCTAGTCAATGGTTGCATTTTGAGATCGGGGACCTAGCACAGTTCCACAGGGCCTGTAAAGCGGAGCTGTTTCACCAACGTGCAAATCCCTCTCGCCCCCCCCCCCCAGTCCTGTTCACGGTGCTGTCCATGACCTTTTCCCAGTGCCTGACTGTTTTGGATATCATCTAGGCACTGGAGTTTTTTGGAATGATCATTTAATAAGGCATGGGATCTGATTTTTACCTGCTATTGTTATTTATTGTTTTACTGTTTTTATTGTTGTTGTTCTTATGTTGGGAGCCACCCTGAGCCCATTTTTGGGGGTAAGGGTAGGGTATAAATTTAATAAATTTATAAATAAATGGTCCACAAGCCAAGCCAAGCCTTGGACCTCCCTGCTTTTATCACAGTCAACCTCAAGTAGCTGCTGAATACCTCCACAGTTCCAGTGGTCCAGCTCAGATCACACAGTTGAATGCTGTGTGTGTGTGGGTGTGTGTGTGCGCCCTGGAACTGACTTGATGACAGCATCAAACATGACTTGCATTTTCAAATGAACCTTTACAAAAACAACACATTACCTGATGCTCAGTAGCAATGCTGTTCTGTGAAGTTACTTCGCACTTTCTGCTGCAAGCAGTGAAGTGCAGAATAAGTAAAGTGATGTGTATTCATGTAGAAAACGCTCCTCAGTCTAGCAGAAATACATGCATCCCTACTACTGAGAAATCTCACTAGTTCAGTTTCTATTTATTTATGAACAGCAGCCACCCATCTACCCAGGCTGACACAGAAGGGCCAAGCAAGCTGAGAATAAGATCCATTTAGGAGATCTGTGTCCATTACTGTCACCTGCTCTTTATTGTTTCCTGTACCATGCTCAACTGGTTCTTCTGAATACATGTTAGCACCTTCCAGTTCATCTAGATGTTCACATCAAGTCTTTTAAATAGAAGACAATTATTTTAGCTAACTGTGTATTGGTGATAAGGCAAAAGCGATACAGGTTACTGAACAACAGGCCCACGACAACACTGGAGGTGTTCCTACTGAAGGATGAATAAACATTCCAGTCTGGCAGTACTATCACAGCTAAGGTACTTCTAAACATAACACTTCGGTGCAGACAAGGTCAAACAGAGCTATGTAGTATATATAGGCGCTGAAAGTGGCAGTCACCTGTATTTAAGACTGGAACCCATCTTGGGCAAATTTCCTTGGTGAAGAAACTTTTTAGAAAACCTTCCTCCTCCAGCTTTGGTTACTTGGATATCAGTAAATCATTTTTATAAAGACAATTTTTCTACTCTCATTCAAGCCCATCCCGCGTGTCTTCTATGGGACGTGCTGGGAGGCAAAGTGCAGCAATGGACAGATAGTAAAACTGGGTAGCCATTTGTGGCCGAGCAGCCAAAGCCCCTCCTACACAGCATCTATTGCCACCAATGATGTTTTTAACCTTGTGTATCCCTGCCTTCCTTCACCGGATGTGCACCATTTCATCTAAGAATGGTGTCTTCATGCAACCAGTACAGAGCTGATCCATCCAGAGGGGGGCTTCATGCTGCAGAGGGGTTCGCCGAGGGTAAAAGGTGAAGTTCACATCATAGTTCAGCAACAGCTGATTGACGCCATGTAGATGTCAGAGAAACGAATCAGTCTCCGAGAGAAGTAGGTTGGGTTGTGGAAGGTTCGGAAAATGCTTCCAAACTGGGGGTTAAACAGGTTTTTTGAAAGTGATCTGAAAGGAAAGAGTTTGAAATGATCAGCAGGTGGTGGATGTCCAACCATCTCGGCCTCCCCTGCTCATACTGCACTATTTAATGACCCTACAGTGCTAAAGAGATCTGCACGGCATCTTCTGGCGAATTGGATGCCTTATCGACCATCTAGCCAGCACCTACGCGGGAGGCACAAGGGACTACCTTGAACCGGCCTGGCCATCTTGTTCTGAACTGGTTTTAAACTGGATTTAAATTGTATATTTTAATATTGTTTTTACTGTGAAATGACCTGTTGTGACCTGCCCTGAGCCCGCTAAGCAGGGGAGGGTGGGATATAAATCAAATCAATCAATAAATAAATATCACCAACAATTTGGAATTTATCCATTAATAACTGCTATGCTACATTTCCCCAGAAGATGCCACTGTTACCCTCTCTTGAACATATTAGTCCTTCTTTGAAGGTGTGGAGCAGGGGTGTTGAACTCATTTCTTATGATGGCCGGATCTGACATAAATGAGACCTTTGTTACGAGATGAACTTAATTGTGAATAAATATTGGCTCACACAAGGACACACGCCATGGACTATGCTCACAAATCCACATGGACTTGGAAAGTGCTGTGTGTCATCTGCTGTGGCTGTCTGCTTACCTGACAGGCTTTTTGCCTGCTGTTTATGCAAATAGAGCTTCACACACACACACACACACACACAGCTAGCAGAGCATTATGGGAGCAAGACAACATGGTGGGCTCTTTGTTAGCAGAAAAGAACAACTTTTGAGTCGCATATTCTCCATTACTGAGAGACTGAGTGTCACATTCTGCAGAAACCTGAATCTGCATTTGAATCCGTTTCCTGTTTACAACGCCTTGGCAGGCTGGTGAAGCCAAGGGTCATCAACACAACAAAAGGAGATGCCTTGAAGATGAGAAGCCACACCCAGCCAAATGGTGCCAATAAGATAGAATATAGAATTCCAATATTGTCCCTCCCCTAGGGAAAACCTGCCCCTTTACACCTGCAACCAATCCAGAGTAACCATGGGTTGGACACAGAGAAAAGGTGGGATCCAAGTAGGCCAGCGCCTCCCACCTGGAGTATAACGCAGAGCACGCTTTTAATCTCTGCACTTTGACTAACCCGGCACTTGACTACCTACCAACCCCCCCCTTATCCTTCCCTTAAGGCAAGGCTCTTTGTGTGTGAACTCTCTGAGCTGTATAGCCTTACAGCTACAGAGATATTCATGCCCACATCAGCTGGGACGTTCTAAGCAGTGTGGAAGAGCAAGTAATCTTAGGAATCCTTTCCTTAGCCTCCAATCTTCAACTGCTACAATTCCAAGAACTTCTGAATCAGGCAAGTATTTACGAATACCTACCCCAAACTCCAAGTAACTAAGTAACTATTTTATATTCTTTTCTTTATTGCTAAAGGAACCTTGTATGTTTGAATGTATGATTCTGTTTTGTGTGTATGTGAAACCAAGTATTATTTAGTAAAGAGAACAACTGATTTTACAGACACCTTGTCACGTTGTCTCTTTGGGTTGGGTTCTCATTCGGATTCCGCTTTCTCTGTATACACGGGCCGTTACCCAATAGCCCTCGCTGTACATGAGGCGGTCTCGGCTAACACCTTGTTGGGCCAGGCCATGTGTGTCATAAAATGTAATACCAGGTACCGGAGATATAAACTTTATAAAGGACACAAACACAAAGATTTTTTTTTAACTTAAAATAAAAACATGCTTAAAACATTAGCTCTGTAAGCTGCAAACCTACTTTTAATTTATTGACATTCACCACAGAAATCTCATGCTCAGAGTTCGGAGTCTAGGACCCAAGTTAAAACATGAAATGGCTGAGTGATTAAGAGAGTCTGGCAAAGCAAGCTATGATGCAGCAGCAGCAGCAGAACTGGAAGCAGGAGATGGCCAGTTCCACTGCGGGCCTGATGAAAGCCCTCTGGGGGCCTCATCCGGCCGCCAGGCCGCATATTTGACACCCCTAGTGTGGAGACTTTAAGGAACAGGTGAAAAATGGCCAGCACTTTATCTGTCATCCCTCAAAGGTTAAACCATCTGTGCTCCCACAACTCTATCCAACCAGACCACATAAATGCTATTAGGTTTAAAATTCAATATCAAAGGGAGAACATTCTACAACATGAAAACATTTTGCTAGCTACAAATTGTTGCCATAATTGTTGATATGACTGTGATGTTTAACAGAGACACCAACTTGATGTTGCCATTTGTGGAGTATGGTGAAACAGATTTTTGTTTTAAGTGCATAAAGATAAGTTATAGCAAGAGTTACCTGATTTCCTGGCGTTCTTTCATCCACTCTAGAAGTACTTGCTTTGATTCAGCATCTTGATACATCTAAAATTTTTCAAAGGTTTAATTTTGAATATACATGTTTTAAAGATCAGTTGTCTATTACAGTAAATACCTGTCCATAAGTAGAAGCAACTTATAGGGTGCATGTGTGCATGCGCGCGCACACACACACACAAACACCTGTTCTGACACTGTTTTTAAAATGTTGCAGATGTCAAATTAATACACATTTGTGGGTAGATTCAGATGCCTTACAATTATGAACTTCTATTTTTGTAGATTGTGTTTATAAGTGCAGACTATGAAGTTTGTATCTTTGTTTTCAAAACCTGAACCACTTGAGATATGTATTAGATAGTAAATAGAACTTTAATGAAAGGTAAAATTAAAGTGATACTGACGTGTAGCACTATTTCTTACTTCATCCTCCATAAATAACATCAATAGTGTTTTAAAAGGCATGCATCACCAGAAATCTCCAATGGTTAACCACAGCTGGAGAAGAGGGAATCTCCCCGCACTGGAAAGTTTGTTGGGGATTGTTTGCATCATATGCCAAAATGTAGGTATTGGAAGAGGCCTTGCATGCCCCCCCTTGCTGTCTTATAGAAGTAGCAGGGAAGTCTACACTCACTCTTTTTTCCTGTACTAACTTACTTCTCCTTTGCCTGAGACTACGAGCTTTAGAACACTATTCTTTACTTCACCCTCCATAAATAACATCAATGTCGTTGAGTTACAGTGAAAGGCATGCATCACCAGAAATCTCCAATGGTTAACCACAGCTGGAGAAGAGGGAATCTCCCCCCACAGGAAAGTTTGTTGGGGAATGTTTGCATCATGTGCCAAAATGTAGGTATTGGAAGAGGCCTTGCATGCCCCCCTTGCTGTCTTATAGAAGTAGCAGGGAAGTCTACACTCACTCTTTTTTCCTGTACTAACTTACTTCTCCTTTGCCTGAGACTACGAGCTTTAGCCAGATATTGAGATGACAGCAGCAGGAATAAGGCAGATGTCCTAATCAGAATATGGCCCAAAACCAGCAGCTGTCAAGAACTGAACCAGAAGGTTCCTGACATTCCTTCTGAATGTGATATCACTGCAACCAGGACATTTGTTTAATGTAAGAACTATGGCAGATCTAATCATAACCACACCAGATGATGCATGTGTTACTGCCACCAATCTCCTGATCTATTTTACCTACATCCTCTCCAGAAGTCCTGTAAGTGCCTGTTGCCAAGTCAAAGAGTGCATGTATTGCTCTGTATTGATGATACGGATTTCTGTTTCCAGTTCTGGAACAATGGCTCCTGTCCTCCAACCATGGAGCAGCATAAGATCCTAACACAGAAGAAGGCAGCAAAGTGGTTTAACAGTATAAAGCTCTGCAATTCAGCCTTGCAAATAAATTACTAACAGTAGTCTATTAGTCCCACCTGCCCTTGCAATAGAGGCATATCAGTGCCTGAATAAAAGAGAGGCCATTCTCACCCAGCTGACAATAACCTCCCTAACTTGCCACAGGAGAGTATTTACAAGCCTGCTGTTATGACAGTATTTACAAGCCTGCTGTTATGCTAAAGAATGCTAAAAAGATCACCTAAAAATTACTTATCTGGATTTGAATCATCAACTTATGGGACATTTTTGGCTGTGGAAGGATGCTGCCACTACCAAAGTTAAGAACACAGTAGCATCCTGTGGCCATGAAACTTGGTTGTGGAGGACTGTTGTCCAGGATATGCCCGTACTTGATTCCAGGAGGCAGGCTTGACAAGGGCTCCACTTTCAGGTTTTACTGCAGAAGTTAGTACTTGAAAGAGGTGCTTACAACAACCCTTAAATGTTCCATACCGTTTGTGGACAGATGTTCTGAGGAAAATGCTTCCCTTCACATACTGTTTGCAATGGCAGGCTATGGCTTTTACTCACGAGCAGATCAAGCCTTAAACTGTTTCAAGTGGCCAATGGCATAGGGTCTATGTAGCTATTATGCTCCTTTAATTTAAAAATATCTACTCAGTTCTACTGAAGCCTCAAGGCAGTTTAAGCTCAAAACACCAAGCAACATATTCTAACACAAGTCTAAAACCTGTAGTGTCAGATTTTGGAGGAGCAGTCTTAGTCACATTCATTAGCTCAGCAAGTACATGCAAGATGATGCCATCTGCTTAGGACTAAGTCTATCATCTTGCTGTGCCAAGTGGGGACAGATGGGGACAGATGGGGAGGGGCTCTAGTTCAGTGGCAGAAGATCTACTTTGCATGCAGAAAGTCCTGGGTTCCATGCCCAGAATCTCCAGTTGAAAGGATCAGGTAGTAGGTGACGTGGACAACCTCCACTTGTGACCCTGGAGAACAACTTCTGGTCAGAGCTAGCAATACTGACCAACTGTCTAACTCAGTATAAGGCGGCTTATCATATCCATGGGCTTGGTAGCTGGGAAAGGTGCAATGCCAAGAACACCCCCACACACACACACACTGTGGATAAAAAGAAGGCATAGGGTATCTACATTTTTACTGTGTCACACTTCAAACATTCTACCAACCAGCCTCTCCCATTCCGTTTACCAAACCACGGTCTCATGGTACAGGACTGAGCCTACCCTCCAAACGCCAGTGAACATCTACAGGGAGATTCAGCTAGTAGGTTTCCAAAGGGGATGTTTATTTCATTTTTACAAGAAACACAAAGCATGATTTGAGCATTGGATTACATCTGTGTTCAATATTTATGTCCAGAAGTGACTAGGCAGAGAATGGGAGGGGTGGATGACCGACAACGAGTTCACACAAAAGCATCTCTATCTGAATGAGATATCAGAGAAGGTTTGTTTGGTTACCCCCTTTTCCACCTCCTGCCCACCCATGTTTTGCAGCCCACCCATGGCAAGTGGGCAGCTGACGTAAATGGGAGGGGTGGATGACCGACAACGAGCTCACACAAAAGCATCTCTATCTGAATGAGGTATCAGAGAAGGATTGCTTTGTTACCCCTTTCCCACCTCCTGCCCACCCATGTTTTGCAACCCACCCATGGCAAGTGGGCAGCTGACGTGAAGCTTTGCTAGCGTTGCAAGGGTGCCTTGATAATACGGAGGGTTTACTAGTCTATATATCAGGACAGGTTGAAAAGTGAACCAGCTACTCAATGGGATATGATCACATTGAAGAAAGAAGAAAAGCCACAAGACTAGATGCTTTCCACAAGCATATCAAAGAGAGTCACTGGGGGGTGGGGAGAAATTAAGATCTCCGTAGATTCTGACAGTAGGCAAACAACACCAAGCAGTACGGATAAAACAGAAACAGGAATTTCCACGGGGGACTGGAATACTCACTGCAAGGTCACTGTACAAATGGTCACCAAAATAAAGGACCTTGGAGCCACGCCAGCCTGTTAGCCGCAGAAAGTCAAACAGATTACCCTGAAAAGTAGGATATATAAAAGAGTGTGAGAATAAACCAAATACCTCATTCCTTTTTGCAAGAGAGAAAAAGATACCCGCTTTGTATGGCTGTCTTCGAAAGGTCAAAAGAAATAAGTACTTTGGTATTTTTTTTACAAAGCAAAGCCAACAAAGGAAAATATTTGTTCAGAATAAGCAGCTTATTAAAAAATGCTGTGGCTAGAGGCTTAGAATGTTCTCATGGGAACTTTGGTTTTCAAAGACTCATTTTTTTCAAATTTGACAAACAATCACATCATTTATACAAATTCATGTTCGACATCGCTTGGGAATATACATTACCAAACACTTCTGGGTTTACACACCAATTTATCCTGAAGTCTCATGGCAGGCAATGTGCTTAAGTCATCCATTTGCACTACAACCCCACGAGATATGCTATTGCTATTCATATTTTACCTTGAGACAACGCAGCAAATGTACTGATTTACCCTGCAATTAATTTGTGGCCAAGCTGCAATTTTAAAGCAGGTACTTTAGATCCAGTATGTGTCCTCGGGCTTCTTAAAAGAGTGTGCATGATAACTTTAGCTATGAGTCTGGATTGTGCACGGGCAGAGATTCTTGATAAGAATAAAACCCAATATGCTGCAACTGAGTTTTCCGTTGATGTTCTCCAGCATTTTGGGGGTAGAACAGCTGGTTGAATGAGAAGGCTTAGAAGCTCTTCTGCACACACCAAGTGTGCTATCAACAGTATTCAAAGCACTCAGTGGCATGGCATGACCAGAACCACATCTGTCTTGCAGTTTTGGAGGGCTTCTAAAAGAGAACTCTTTAGAAGAGCCTTCAGGTCCTTGAGGATGTCTTGAAAGACAGGGGAATCCTTCAGATTTTAAATGTTCTACTGTTTGTTTTTAGAATTAAGTTGTACGAATTTCACTGCTGCCTTGAATCCCAGTTATTTGGGGGGAAATAAACGTGCCAATTTGAATGGAAATTCTTATTATTAAGGACAATCATAAGACTGCCAACAATGCAGTGCTTCTGCTAAAATTGGAAGATTCTAATTTGTTAACCTCCTGCAAAGAACTGGAGCAACATAAGTAGGGAGCTGCTATCCAAGGTAATTATCCAACTGGGAATGTTCTGCATATGCAGCATGTGTACCAGATCATGTGGTATGATGAACTCCCAAAGCCTCTTCCTTCCTTCCCAGCCTTGTCCACATAACATTCCATTACTAACCCTGGAGGCATTTATTCATATTTAATTTGAACGACATTAAAATAATGTCCAAAATTCTGTTCCTTGGCTCAGCAATTAAACACAGCAGCATACTCTGAGCTTACTACTCTTAGGGCTTCATTTCAACCAGGATCCATCTCAGAAGCAGTTTGGAGTTCTACAGAACTCAACTGCAGAGCAGGAGAAGTTGGCTAACACCACTACACAAAACATCCTCCCACGATTAGCCTCCCAAGCTAGTAGCTTCTCTAGACCCTGCTGACCCCGGGCCTAAAAGAAATGAAAGACATAATCTATTTGCCCTACCACGTTAACCTAGAGGAAACATGCCACGATGTAGTCAAGGTTATTATTCTTCAGAAACAAAATCTTTAAAATAATTTTTAAAAGAAGAGACAACTGTGGATAGAATTTGGGGAGATTGTTATTCATCTCAGTAGAGACTAATCGTATCTAGTAGCCTTTATCTTTCAGCAGCAAATAACAGGGTTTAAAAACTGGAAGCAATTTCAACCGACTTCTAACAAATGAAAAGAATGAACCCATATCTGCACCACAGGGTTTAAAAACTGGAAGCAATTTTAACTGACTTCTAACAAATGAAAAGAATGAACCCACGACTTCTAACAAATGAAAAGAATGAACCCACAGAGCAAAGTGGGAAATGGCAGCTGTTTCCCACACACACACACACTAGGCTTGCCAAGTCCCCCCGGGGGGCGGGTAAACCCCCGCCCGAGAGGCCCGTTACCTGATGCCAGCAAATCGGGCCCTGGGGGGAAACTCCACCCCCTTCCGGCACACATCCCCAGCGTGATGATGTCACCCAGAGGTGACATCATCACGCTGGCCACATTGGGGGCGGGACGCTCTATGATTTGAGGGAAAACTCTATGATTTCCCCTCGAATCCTAGTGGCCCTGCCCCCAACGTGCCGACACGATGACGTCACTTCTGGGTGGTGTCATTGTGGCGGCGCGTGCACAGGGACTCCCGGAACAGCACGGGACTCCCCTGGGGTAAGTGAATTTGGACTTGGCAACCCTAACCCAAAAAGTCACAACCAAATTTCATGCTTGTTCCTATCCTTCAAAACAACCTCAGAAAATCCAGGCCTCCTTAAATATTAAGTCAGGAAGTGACGAGTTACCACTAAATAGTATTACCTGTTTGTAGATCTTCCCTTTTTCCAGTTTGCTTATCTTGTCCCAATGAAGTGAACCTCTTTCATCCATTTTTCTGAAAGGTCTACCAAAAAAAGAAAAATCAAATAATAATATTACAGGCAGTGTCCAGACACAGTTGCTGGACATGGGAAAGGCTAGGTCAGAACCCTGCTCAGCCATGGAATTCACGGGTAGTTGGGGGAAGGTCATTATCTCATAGCCCCCACTCCCAGAGGGTTATTATGAGACTACACTGCAGCTCTGCAGACCTTCCGGGAAAAATATTTGTTGGGCTTGCCTCCCACATTATTATTTTTAACTATATGTACAGTTACGACAAAAGGAATACCATAGCACAATAAAAGAGAGGTTCCTAATACTTTTTTAAAACAGAGGGAACACTTTGACCTTAGGCAAAAGTCAATTTGTACTGCTTATATTGCATGTAGTCTTACTGCTGTGGTGTGTACACATTAGCAATTCCATCAATATAACAGAAAGTAGAACTTTGGTAGAGGAAGGCAGTGGCAAACCACATCTGAACGTCTCATGCCTTGAAAACCTCACAGGGTCGCCATAGGTTGGCTGCAACTTAATGGCATTTTTTGCCACCACCAGAACTCTGGTGGTCATCAAGCTTGCAAGTTATTCAGCTACACAAAACAGGGGTTGCCCTATATCCCACTCCGGCTAACCAGTGGTGAGGGGTGCAGTGGGTACGGAATGTTTTCCCAAAATCCACCACTAATGAGGTTTGGCCATCAGCTTGTTACAAGAAGGTGGGCTATTAGCTCATAGAGCCACTACAAGACAAAATAAAACACAAAACAAAAAAAGTCACTTCACACATAACTTGAGGGAAAAGTTTACTTAGCAAATTATAGCCCCCTTCAATTCCTCAATGACCCCTTAGAGTTTTTAGAGGGAATAAATCCATGTATTTCATTCTAACACAGAGCTACTGAAACAAAAATTTAGAAGAGTCACAGTGGAAACATTTCATACTTAAGAATGTGGATTGTTTGAGAGCTTGTTGATAAGAGCAGCAGGAAGAAAGAAATTGGCTGAATAATTTGTAGCGAGTTACATAACACCAAAGAAAAAAATATTTGGGCACTGCATTCCGTTCCATTTCGTAGATGGCAAAGGCCCCAAGGTAACTGCCACAGCAGATCAAATAAAAACAGGGCAGCCAGGACAGAAAGTTTTAAGAACAACTGTGGATAAGCCTTTCTGCTGCCTGAAACTTATTTTCATTGGCAGGCACTGCGCAGAGCATCAGAGGAACTATTCTGCACTAGGCTGGGAATTCGTCTAAGAGGTGTCCCACACACTTGAAAAACAATTTTGTGCCAATCTGGGCCACATTTTGATAAAGCAAATATCTTAGTCTCTTGATCCTAGACCTGTTTACGTGTAAGTAAACACAGTGATTTTAAATAGCGCTATTACATGAGTTTGCTTAGGAGCCACATATTATGTACGGCTGCTGTCTTAAGAAATGACAATGCTGTGTTTAAGTATCCTCTCTTCCCCTTTAGCACTTACGGCAATTTATCAGAGTCATGAAACCATGGTGTTCTTTCTCCCTTCTCACACACTGTTCTTCCAGCAGCCAATTATGTAACATGGATAACTGCAAAACTGTGTGGCTGTATTTTCCGGTATCAGCTGCTTATTTAAGGTAATGCGCAGATTTGGACTTAGCAATATAAATAGCAAAGAAACATACTTGCGTTTATCAGTGAAGAAACTGGGCTTATCTGCTTGCACTATAACCATATCAAAGAGGTCTCTCCAGTTTTTGCCAACCATGTACTTCATTCCC
>NW_015160924.1:17310-19698 GCF_001447785.1 Gekko japonicus
TACTACAGAGATTTTGAGTTTCAGAACCTTTATGTGCAGGCATTTTGCACAATTTCCATCCTTTTTTTTAACAGCACAGATAGAGTGAAATTATGTTTTAAGGCTTGATGTGATTCTGTATCAGGCTCAGAGTAGACACTTCCAAACCATTTGTCCTCCCTTTATTTTAAATTCTCGACTCAGTAAAAACAATTATGATAAACAGGAGTAGACTGGGAAGAGAATATGGCCCCAGAACAAGCCAGGCTGTAAGGCTCTCTTACTGTACAATTCTGTACCAAACCCCCAACTTTTTTTTTTTTAAATGCAAGAACCCTAATATTTATTTTCACAAAAAATTGTGTACAAGTAACTATTTAATACTCACACAAAACTAAAGGGACTGTTTGTGATAAGGAAAAGTTTTTTATTGTGGCTAACCAGACGGTTTAGGACAGCATAGATTTCATCTCCATGAAGAATATATTTTTCTGTAAACAAAAAAAAAAATCCATACTGTAGCGCATACTGCAGACTACTACTAAAATGGATAAGGGACAATACTGAGGTAAACTGTAGCATGCCAGTGTGAAACAACTGATCTGCAAACCATTAGAAACCATACCAGAGTGCATTGCCATTTAACATGCTCCATTAAAAGTTGTAATTTAACTGACCCATGTCTTTTTCAATCCATTTGTACATCATTCCTTTCACATGGACATCTTTAATGGCATCCTAAAATGGGAAAGAGGAGTTGGACATAAATTTTTAATCATGCATTCATATAGCATCAATGCACATGACAATTTACAGAGGAACCCATCTTCTGGGCATGGAACATGCGTCACTGGAGGTGTGGGGGGGAGGCATTTGTGAATTTCCTGCACTGGGCAGAGGGTTGGACTAGACAACCCTGGAGGTCCCTTCCAACTCTACGATCCTATGAACCCCTCCCCACAAATGCCTCTACCCTAGCAACTAACAATTTTAATTTTAATAACGGGGGAGGGCAATCCAAAGAAGCCAGGGTTAACAAATTAAAATAATGCACTGACATGGCAAGGAGGAAAATAAACAGGCACACTATCTTTCTTTATACCAACAAGCAAGAACTAAAAAGTTAGTTACACAAAGTGAATTCACAATTGAGAATGTTTTGGCAAAGAGAGAAAAAGTAAGTAATGAACTTTGTTTTCAGATAGCTAAACACAGTGACACAAGGGAGTTTTTAATGACGTCTGGGCCAGCCCAATGAAAAGTAATTGTTGTGTAGTTTACTAGCATATTCTTGCAGTCCAGCTGCTGCAGGATAAGTTACCCCAGGCTTGCAGAGACATATACCACTGAAAATGTTGAGACAGTGTGTGACTGCAATAAAAAAGACCAATGCTATGCTCGGGATTATTAGGAAGGGAACTGAAAACAAATCAGCCAGTATCATAATGCCCCTGTATAAATCGATGGTGCAACCTCATTTGGAATACTGTGTGCAATTCTGGTCACCACACCTCAGAAAGGATATTATAGCTTTGGAAAAAGTGCAGAAAAGGGCAACTAGAATGATAAAACGGTTGGAACACTTTCCGTACGAAGAAAGGTTAAAGTGCTTAAGAACATAAGAACATAAGAGACGCCAATGTTGGATCAGGCCAAAGGCCCATCCAGTCCAACACTCTGTGTCACACAGTGGCCATAAATACCAGTGCCATCAGGAGGTCCAGCAGTGGGGCCAGGACATTAGAAGCCCTCCCACTGTTGACCCCCCCCCAAGCACCAAGAAGACAGAGCATCACTTGCCCCAGAGCCCCTAGCTATACCTTGTGGCTAATAGCCACTGATGGACCTCTGCTCCATATGCTTATCTAATTCCCTTTTGAAGCCATCCATGCTTGTAGCACCCACCACTTCCTGTGGCAGTGAATTCCAAGTGTTAATCACTCTTTGGGTGAAGAAGGACGTCCTAAGAAGTACTTCCTTTTATCCGTTCTAACCCGACCGCTCTGCAGTTTCATGGAGTGCCCACGAGTTCTTGTATTGTGAGAAAGGGAGAAAAGTACCTCTTTCTCTACCTGCTCTTTCCCATGCATAATCTTATAAACCTCGATCATGTCACCCCTCAGTCGTCTTTTCTCCAAGCTAAAGAGCCCTAAGCGCTTTAACCTTTCCTCATAGGGAAAATATCATTCGAGTTGCCCTTTTCTGCACTTTTTCCAAAGCTATAATATCCTTTTTAAGGTGTGGTGCCCAGAACTGCACACAGTATTCCAAATGAGGTCTCACCATTGATTTATATAGGGGCATTATTATATTGGCTGATCTGTTTTCAATACCCTTCCTAATAATCCCCAGCATAGCATTGGCCTTCTTTATTGCAGTCACACACTGTCTTGACATTTTCAGTGAGTT